>NC_062280.1:109969438-110272468 GCF_902655055.1 Lutra lutra
AAAGGGATAAAAATTACTATGCTAGAAAGCCAAGGATCTGAGTTCTTATACTAGTTCTCCATTCTCAAGTTAGTGGCTCAAAAGAGCACACATTTCTTATCTCACAGTTTCCTTGTGTCAGGAATACAAGCACAGCGTATTTGGTCTTCTGCTCAGAGCTCACAGGTGGACTTTGGTCTTGTCAGAGACTCCACTTGGGAAAGATCTGCTTCTGAGCTTCCTCAGACTGTTGGCAGAACTCAGGTCCTTGAGGTTTTAGAATGGAGGCCCCCATTTTTTGCTGGCTGTTCCCCAGACCTTGCTCTCCGCTCCTAAGTGTGGTGGCAGTTCCTGGCCAGGTGGAACTCCCCATAGGACCTAACAGCTTACCTCTGTAAGCTAGAAAGGGAGCACCAGCAGGTGTATGAATACATGGATTTTGATATCGAATCCCAGGAGTGAAATCCCGTCACCTTTGCCATTTTCTGTATGTTAAACGCAAGTCACAGGTCCTCACCTACAGTCAATGGTTGGGGTTATATATAGAGTGTGAACATGGGGACCACCCTGGAGTCTGCCTACCACATTCCTAGTGATTTTTAGGCATTAAAAGCTCAGTACTTTTATATATTCACTTGATGCAGTAAGAAAGAATGACTTAAATGCACAACAAACACAATGGATAAATCTCACAAATTTAATGTTGAAAGAAACCAGATATAAAAAAGCACATATCTGTGATTTCAATTTTTATACATTTTAAGACCATGAAAAATTAATCTGTGCTATTAGAAATCATAATAGTGGTTGATGTGTGCAGGGGAATAGTGACATTAGGGGATCTGAGAACACCTCTGTGGTGCTAGAATCCTGTCTCCTGAACTAGAAGCATTCTATTTACAAATGGATTGGTTTCATTTAGGCCCCGAGAATGGCATCTTTTTTTTTTTTTTTTAAAGATTTTATTTATTTATTTGACAGATAAGATTACCAGTAGGCAGAGAGGCAGGCAGAGAGAGAGAGAGGAGGAAGCAAGCTCCCTGCTAAGCAGAAAGCCCAATGCGGGGCTTGATTCCAGGACCTTGAGATCATGACCTGAGCTAAAGGCAGAGGCTTTAACCCACTGAGCCACCCAGGCACCCCCTGTGAATGGCAACTTATCAAAGGCTCCTTCCTGGACCACAGGCTGCAGTATTAGGACCTCAAAGCAGAGTTCATAAGGACCACACTGTCTCTGAGTCAGGCCGTACTTTTCTCTCTCTGCAGTCCATACTGCTTGGTGTTCCTTCATCATCTTATTACCTGGATATTACCCACTATATTATACATGCATTTGTTTGTGCCTGCCATCAAAACCAGAATGGAGGCTCTGGTGATCGCAAACTTTGTCTTTTGTGTCTGAGCATTTAGAATGAAGCTCACCCCATTATAAACATCCACTAAATTATAAATTGATTGAATGATTGAAAGTTCAGTTTAGCTTTTACATTAGTCATAATTAGATCACCAGCATCATCACCACAAGGTTCCTGTTTTCTATTGGTAAAATATTCCTAATTAATAAAATGACAATACAGATCTGTTAAAACCCAGTGACCTGAGGCTTATTGAAGATTTTAATCATCTGTCATCCAGAATTTCATCATCATTGTCTTAAAAAAAAAATCAGTAGACAGTTGGTGATGCTGTTAATGAAACAGTTACATTAAATCAGCATTCAACCCAAGATAAAGTTGACTGAAAGTAACAGTTGGTCAGTAGGACCTGATGAACTGAGATTTGAAGTTTCAATGATTTAATCCTTCAGCTTCAAGGCTAAATTTAAAAACCTGACCAGTAATACAGAATTAAGGAAAAGAAATAAAAGGGGAAATGAAAAGAGGGAAGAACAGGAAACCATAACAGCAAAACAGTTTAAAAAAACAAAAAAAAAGCAATTGGGAAGCAGAATGAGAGACAGAAGAAAAATAGGAATAGCAGGGGAAAATCCATGCCACCAGGCTACGTGTTCTGCAAGCTTCTCTACCAGTGGTAACTCACTCCATAAAGCTGCCTACTTACCATGTGTCCTTCTCAAGTTTCTTTTCTTGGTCCCCATGCTTTTCCTATATAGGCCCTTACTTATTAGCCTTCTGCCTCCAGAGAGGTTAGCTTGGGAGGTAAAATTGCATATTGCCTTAGGGCCTTTGAGCAAGACAACTGTTTGATTTGTAAACTGATTGAACTATCTGGAAGGGAGAAGCTTCTGTCTCTTGTAGAATGGGTCAGGTAGGGACAAGGTCATAGAAACTCCATTAGTGTGCATTGCATGTTCTTCACAGACCTCTGTCCTGTTACACGTCCAGAGTCAAGCTGTTGTCTACCGTGAGGTCTTACATTAAGACCTTAGTCCATTTGTTTGGTTCACATCACATTTGAAGGTAAACGTGATTTCAAGCCTTTGAGGCATTTTTAAAGAATCATATTTAGAGATCTCATCATTTTGATAATCGGGTGATTGTATCCATACATATTACAGTGCTTTTGGCCTATTTTATCATCCTTTGGAAGAATGAGGATTTTCTGCTCTGGAACGGTATCTAAATTGAGACCTGATTAGGAGCCAAAATGGGAGTATCTGCCCTCTCTCTCCATTTCATCCACAGTCCTACCCCTCATGTCAGCTGGGGAAGTAAGGGAAAGCAGAAGTAAAAATGCACGGAAGGTAGGAGAGATAGAAGGAGGAATGGGGGTGGGGATGAATGAGAGACAAAGGGGAGAGAGGAGAAGCCAAAGGGAGGCAATGTCATTAAAGAAGCATAGTTAGAAAATTCCCAGCAGTGGTACCCCTAAGTTGCCTAGCTTCTTGTTTTCAATCTTTATAACCCTCCCTAAAGTATGGTGGCCCCTCATATTTATTCAACAAGTTTTTACGTGCATTATGTCTTTCCATCTGTATACGATGCCTGTGTTAATCTCACTGTCACAGCTAACACAACCAAAATCTCAGTGGCTCATAACAAATATCCACATTATTTCCCTCTGGCTGTGGGTCAGCTTCTGTGATTTTATTCCATGTGTCATCTCATTTGGAGGCCCAAACTGAAGCAATAGTTCTAAGTGGGATCCTCTCTTCTACAGTAGAGGGAAAAGCAAGCATACCTGTGGAAACATGCAGTGCTTCTTAAAGCTTCTGCTCATAGGTCTTTGGCTAAAGCAAGTCAGATAATTGAGGCCAATACCAAGCAGGGCACTGCCAGTCTCATGACCATGGACAAGAATGTGTAATTTTTTTTTTTGGCAAGAGAGAGCACAAGCAGGGCAAGAAGCAGGCAGAGGGAGAAGCAGGTTCCCATTGAACAAGGCAGAGGGAGAAGCAGGTTCCCATTGAACCCATGTGGGACTTGATCCCAGAACTCTGGGATCATGACACAAGCTAAAGGCAGACAGTTAACTGAGTGAGGCACCTAAGCATCCTAAAGCCATGTAATCCTTTACAGGAAATACAGTTATGTATTTGGGAACAATAATGCAACCTATCTTAATACTTGAGTAATTAGGAAGGCTTTGGGCTCACTCCACTTACAGGTAAGAAAATTGAGGGACAACATGCTGAAATGGTGTGTGTAGACTCAATAAACAGAAACAGAGCTTGGCTTAGATCTCAGGTTATCTGATTTCTAGCCATTGATTTGTACATGCTTCTTATCTCTTTCTACCGCCTGCATTTTCTTTCATCTTAAGGTAGTGCTTCTCCAACTTGGTGGGCATCAGAACTACCCAGAGTCCTCCTTGAAGCACAGATTGATGGGCCCCACTGAGTATTTCTGGTTTGTTATGTCTACAAGTGGGGCCTAAAGAATTATCTTTTTAGCAAATTCCCAGGTGATGCTGAAAGTATTGGCCCAGGGACCACACTTTGAAAACTACTGCTATAAGGTACAATCACCAGTGCATGGTGCAAGGTATAACTCCTACATTAGATGTGTGTGTGTGTGTGTGTGTGTGTGTGTGTGTGTGTGTGTGTTCATTTTGAAAAACTGAACAATGAGTTGGATGACTTGGTCTTACATCTTTCACGTGCCTCCCTAATACTTAGGAGAGGCTGAAGGGTCCTTAGAACAGTATCCCTCAATGTGTGGTTCCCAGTCTGGTAGCACTGGCATTGCCTGGGAATGTAGAGGAAATGCAGATTATTGGCTCTGCCTTAGAACGGCTGACTGCTAATTTCTGAGGATGGGGCTGAGGCTGAGGCTTCTATGTGGTTGACAGCAATTCGGGTGATTTTGATACACACTGACCTTCAAGAACCATGGTTTGGTCCTATAGACACTTCTGTGGCTACACTGTGGGACTTTGAGGAAGGTCTTCAGGCTCCTGGTATTCAAAGTGTGGCCCCTAGACCAGCAGTTTCTTTATCACCAGGAACCTGAGCAATGCAAGATCTCAGGCCCCTTCTAGACCTACTGATTTCTCCTCGTGTTCTGGAGTTTCTTCTCGCTGCAGAGTACCTGGTTTCTGTCTTATCATCTAGCCATTTAGTCTGTCACAACTGTTTACTTCCCTTACTTTTGATTATGATTTTATCCCTGGCTGATCCTTAGTTCCATACTCCGTAGCCTTGGTATTTGATAATACTTCCCATCTTCCTGGCTAATAGAGGTTCTCAGAACTTTATTGGGTAATAGCTCCTGACCCTCCTCTCTACTAGGTAAGTGTGGGAGGTTTAGGTAAAGGAGTCTTGGAATGAGGACTTGTGATTCTCCTGATTTGTATTTTTCCATTAAGATCCTTCACCTTCCTTCATTACAACATTGTCTATTTAACTCTTCTCTTTATCCTTTGAGACTAGCATTATGAGCAATTTTAACCAATCTATTAAATAAATAATTATAGCCATACTATTGTGTATTTATGAAACACAAATCATCTAAAGAACCACTGTGACTGCCATTGCATGAATTGTTCATAGAAAAGCATTATGTGCTTGGTAGCCCTTTGAACTAGATGCATTATTGCCATTTTTTTAAAAGATTTTATTTATTTATTTGACACAGAGAGAGAGAGATCACAAGTAGGCAGAGAGGCAGGCTCGGCTCCCTGCTGAGCAGAGAGCCCGATACGGGGCTTGATCCCATGACCTGAGCTGAAGGCAGAGGCTTTAACCTACTGAGCCACCCAGGAGCCCCTGAAAGTATTTCTATATCCAAAAGTTATTTAGTCTTTGCTTCATGTTTAAAAAAAAAAATGTCAGGCTGCAGACAATGAAATCAGAGAGACAGATCAACATCTCAAATGATTTCTAGGCAAACTCTGAGTCATTTCACTCTAAATCTGTGGTGTTTATGTAGCAAATGCAGATGTTATGTTTACTCACTTCTAGAGCATTTGCTAAAAACACTTGGCTTGTATGGGAAACTTTTCCTTGGATATTCTGTTAGACTGTGCATGTTTTGCTTACCAAGAGAGATTTTAAATTAAAACAAAAACCAAAATAAAAATACCAACTAGATCTCTGGCAGAAATTGTGGTAGGTGTATCTTAAGTAAAAACTTCAGGAAGAAAATATTGAATAACAAGTCAGTATATACTAGCCCCATGTATACCTTTGTGTGCCCAGCATTGTGTTGAAATGTGGAGAGATGTAGGGTTAGGTAGAGGTAGAGGTTTAGGTGCATAAAACATTCTTTTTGTCCTCAAGGAGCTCATGGTTTGCAGAATAAAAATAACTCAGAAAAAGAAAATATAGTATTTATCATAAATGCTGTATTAATGCAACCAAAAATTTGTCTCCAATGCAAGGAAATTTCAGACAGTAAAAAGGGGTGTTAATAATCATTTTACCCTCATACCTGGGGTAATTTGGATTTGTTTCTGGCATGCCAATTATATACTCACAATTGGTACTCACAGGTATGGTGTAGGACAACTGACCTCTTCTTGGGGTATGATTATGGAAAAGTTACCTGGGACACCAGATTAAAACAACAAACAAACAAATAAAAACATAGCACACCTCCTTGTCATATGGATCTTTAGAGGTCACTTGTTATATATTAATGAGCTATTGTGTATGGTCTGAGAGCCACCTTCTAAAGCTGACCCATCATCAAATGGTTAGTATCCTCTACTCACCAGCAGTCCCTATCCCTGTGATTCTCCTTGTCACCATCACACATTGCACCTTTGCAAAGACCTTCACCACACTGACCCTGTGCCCTTTAGGCTAGATGCAGAAGAAATTACAGAATAAAGTTTACAAGAATCTAGATTTAACCCTAACTTTAGTGCAAACTAGGCCTGCCACTTTTTGCAAATAAGTGAACTCCTCCAGTCTCAGGAAGGAAAAACAAGCCTTTCCTGCTCACGTTGTTCTTTGGTGCCCCCATCAGACTAAAGAGTGGTATAATAGATGGAAACAGGTGGACGTAGGGATAAATCTCAGCTCTGACCCTCCCTAGCTGGGTGACCTTGGATAAGTCCCTGAACACATCTGAATCATAGCATCTCCATTTGTAATAACAACAGGACCATAGAGGGCAGTTCTGTGGACTGACAGCAATGATGAGTGTGTAACAGAGCGGCTACTGCAAAGTAAGTATTCAGTCACGTGATGGGCTGCCGTCATTGCTATTACTGATGTGGTTGTTGACTGCACCATGGGGCTGGCAGAGAACAACGGTTCTGATGTTCTTTCAGACAAGTGACCATATCCTTTCCCAGAACCCTCTGGGAATCATCATCCCTTTTTTCTGTCTTTGCATGATATTTTCAATTTTCTTGCTAAAATTCCAGAAACAGTTTGCTGCTCATTTCCCTGCTGCATTCCCAAGCAGGAAGTAGCATGCTTGCTGGCAGGTGTTGGCTGTTTGACTGAAAGGCATAAACAAAAAGCTGTGATGACACAGTTCGCTAGGATGTTTTATCCATTGTGTGCCATGGAAGGGGGTTCATTAGGGAGAAGCTAGCTCTGAAGGGTGCCCAAGGCAGAACAGTCAGAAAAGGCATCAGTCAGTATCAGTGTCTGGTGAATGTTGGCATGAGAAAACCTGTGTCTGTCAATTATTTAAAAGATCGTCCTGTCCGGACATGGCGATCCTCATGGCAACTCCCACTGATTAGTAGTAGTCCCCTGGGAACAACTGGGAAGCTACTTGGCCCCGGCTGGAAGGAGGGCATGATTAGCAGTGTCTGCATGGGATGGAAAGGGGAAATGTGCATGTGTTCTCTTAGGGCCCTACCTGTCCTAGTACCTAAATTAATTCCTTGTTCACAGGACTGTCATATAAGCAGAAGTTCTTATGCTTCATTCACTAATTTCTTCATTTTTAATAGTTCTTGTATTCCTGGATTTAACATATCTTTCAAGATCTTAGAGATCAAACAAAAACTTGTTTAATTCATGTTGTTCTTCCCTGTGCATTCCCTTTTGTCCCCCTTGAAAACAAGAGACTTCTATTCATGCAACTATAACAGCTACTCATATATTCATAACCATTGTAAAAATGGGAGACTGACCAATAAAAAAGACAATAGCAAAATCTGGGAAATATTAGATAAATGAAAATAATAAATAAGCTATGTATATTTAGAGTTCTTGATAAAAATACCATTTTCTGCTAAGGTCTACCTACCTTTTATTTTTTTCTCAGACAGAGCATAGGGTATGTGTGATCTCTTCTCTTAAGTCATAGTTGGGGGATAACAAATTTATATTCTTAAAGCAATTGGAAAATTGTGATTTATTTTCCTTTAATAGGAGTTATTTACTATATTTTTCTCATCTCCAACAAATACTTGTTTGTAGTCAGAGATTGGTATGCCAACATTGGGAATGTTTCCATGTAGCTGTCCATCTAAAATCCCACTAAAGCCAACTTTCCCTCAGGAAAGTTTCTTGAAAGTAGCAGGGTGAAGCTCTGGGGGGGCCACTACAGAAATTTGGTATTGATTGTGGGTTAGTCCTTCCCTGTGTGGGTAGAGCAGAGAGAATAAAGGCATTGTAAGACTGGGAGCAGAACTTCAGGGGGAGAGACGAATGCACCACGAAGACTCTTTCTTGTTCTAATCGGAACCCTTCCCAGTCAGAACAGATTTTGAGATGGAAATACTTGGGAGAGTTATACTTTTGGGCCAGAGGATGGTTGCGCATCAGAGGTCTCCTTTTATTTTAGATTCTGGAGAAGAGGGAAGGCAGTATGCTTTCTGCAGATCTGCTGTCATATCTACATTTCCTGGAATGGCACCTTAAGGTGACCCCCTCCAGCACATTCAGGAATATCTAGAATTGGATCCATGTGTATTTATTGTGTGTGAGATATTTCTGTGGGTAGAATTCCTAGTTTAATTAGAACCACAGAAGTGTCTTTAACTTTAGAAAAATAAGAAGGGTCAGGAAGGAGTCCTTATAAATAACATTGGCTTATTTAATAAAAGATAGTGAACTTAGGGAATTAAATCTCTCTTCTGGCTAATCTTGGATTTTAGTATACTTTGCTGTTTTTACATATCAAAATAGTTGTGTATTAATTTAGTTAACATAGTATTTTCAAATAATATTTTTTAACCTGAATTACTTAGATTTTGAGACCTTACCCAGATATTTATGACTGAATTAAATATTAAAAACTAAAAGAGGTACTTTAAGAAACTTTATGGTCAGGGAACACCTGAGTAGTTTAGTAGGTTAAACATCAGACTCTTGATTTTGGTCAGGTCATGATCTCAGGGTCATGAGACTGAGCCTGGCATTGGGCTCCACATGGGGCATGGAGCCTGCTTGGGATTCTCTCTCTCCATCTCCCTCTGCCCCTCTGCCACCTCACATGAGCTCTCTCTCTTTCTCTCTCTTCCTTTCTCAAAAATGAATGAACAAACAAACAAACAAGAGCAGTCTGTTAAAAAAAATAAAAGAAACTTAATGGTCATATCCTGCTTAAAACCTTTTCAACATAATTCATCTTGTTTAATATCATTTCCCAGAGTTACTAGTAAAGCTAAAATTTGTAATTTAGTTGCATGGCTTTTTCACAGAGTCAGTTTATGCCCCATAGATCTTCAGATTTGTTGATGGAGCAAACTTAGAACTGGAAATGGGATAAAAGCCCCCCCGCTCCCCTGCAAAGCAAAAGAAGTATGTACAAAGGGAGGTAAAGAAAGAAGGGGGGAGGTCAGATGGTGAGAGGGCTTCCAGGAGTACTTCCCAGCTCTTCCACAGGCTCTGCTTTCCTCTGGAACACAGCCCAGAATTCCCTCTGCTTTCTCATCCTGTTTTGCTTTAGGACAAGATATGTTATCTTAACCTAGAGGATCTCAAATTGGTCTGCTGGTCTCTGGACCAGCAGCATCAGCCTCACTTGGGAATTGGCTGGAAATGGGAATTCCGGTGCCCCACCTAGACCTACTCATTGGAAATTTGGGGTGGGTCCCAATAATCTGTGCTTTTAGCATGACTGCAAGTGATTCTCACATAGGTCCAGGTTGAGAAACATTATCTTAACCAGGTAATATTTCCAAAACTTTCCTGTGATAGGACTCACTGGGGCAGTTGGTTAAATAGATACCTTCCCAGGTCTCTTCTCAGAGATTTTGATTAAGCGAGTATGTGATGAGGCCCCCAAAATGGTGACTGTTGATGAATATTTACAGGGATTCTCATCATCAGGAAGCTTTGGCACCACCAGGCGGGCTTCCCTCTCATATCCCATGGCACATTACCTGCTGCCCATGGGCCACAGCAATTTTCAGCAGCATGCTCCCTCAACCCTCTGTGTCCAGGCAGACCTGGGGCAGATGACATCCCTGGATCAGCCATCTCTGAGCAGCCAAGTTGGTGCCTGCAGCATCTTCACAGATACCATGATGAGAATGTCATGACACCTTCCACCTCCCAGACATGCCCCCTTGCTGCCCTCCTCCCACACCCCAAATAAGCCACAGGAACCAAGCTCTTCTCCCATCATGGTCCTGCAGGAGACTCAGGCCACCAGACAGCAGTTCTTCAGCCCAGCACCCTGGGCATCTAGCAGTTAGAGCAGTAACCGAAGACAAAGGGAGGAAGTCAGGGAGACTATAGCCCACTTATATCCTTATTTGATTTTTAAATAAAACATCACGCTTTCAGCGTTTGTTTTGTGTAATACATTTTGTTTCTTTATTGCAATTATCAGCTAAATGTGATGTATCCTTTTGTAAGTAGTTCCATGTCAGGATAATAAACACTAATGCTTCTTGCCTGCTGTAATAGAGTAGTTCTAAGGCAGCTGTGTTCTCTTGTCTGTGTCTCTAGTTTTTCTGCCTGCCTCCTTGCTGGCAGCTGTCTCAGATCGAGGCTCTCAGTGCCTAGGGAGCCCTTTAGCTTACTGACTGCAATTGGTTCTGGTCTGGATGAACTGTACACCATGGTCAGGGGTAGATGAAAAGTCAGAGGAAAACTGTTTCCAAGCCAGTTTCAGGTTGCCCTTCCTCTGAGGTGCACCCGCCATGGGCCACAGCTGAGCCGGCTGACTCAGGCGGGATGAGGGACTTTGTAGTTGACAAATCATACCTGGGGGGCTGATGCCATGTGGCCATGACCTTGGAAGAGCTTTTTCGTTTCTTGGAGACCATTTCCCTGCCATTTTTCGATAACGATGCCTACTTCTCTCTCTCTCTCTCTCTCTCTCTCTCTCTCTCTGCCCCCTCTCTTTTAATTCTGTTATGAAAAAGAAGAATTTGTAGAACACCTAAAACCATACTTGCCACATTTTCAAAAAATGCAAGTTCTGTCTTAGTCATTCCTCAGCTGTTTTTATAGTTCATTTGTCAGAGAACCAGCTTCTCTAGAAGAATAATGTAAGTATCTGTTTAACAGGGACCCACCATGTGCCTTGCACACAAACACCAAGCGGTTAAAGGGAACCATTTAGATAGCACTTACTACATTTCAGACACCACGTCAAGTGCCATCCTACGCAGTAGACACTATTAGTATCATTTCGAATCACAGATGATGGAGCTGAGACAGAACAGGTTTAAATAAACTGCTGATGAATTTGCAGATCCAAGATTTGTACCAGATATTCTGCTCTAAAAGCTATTGATGAAGCTATTCTTTACTATTGATGACCCAGACTTCAGCTTTGAGAGGCTTTCAGTCTAGAGCCTGAAGTCTAGTGTTTTTATTCAAAGAAAGCCCCCCTCCACACACACACATGCATGCACAAGTGATGTTTCCCTTAAAAACGAATTTTTAGACAATTGACTCTGTTGTTTCATCTCGCCAGCTGTACTTTCTCTGAAGAGTGGATTTACAGAGCGCAAATCCCCAGGGAGAAACGGCTAATTAAGGCACAGGCTTCCTAGCCAGCTGTTGCACGCAGAGAGAGGTAGTTCATGTTTAAATATCCAGGCTGTAAAGGGGAGGTGAGGCCGCAGAAGGCCTCTGCAAGCTGCCAAGAGATATTTCTTGTTGAATGGCACTGGAAGCAGAGACTGACACAGCACAATCTGTAAGTAACAGGACTGCGGGCTCCCCTAAATCATGTCAGGGAAGCTCTGGGCAACACTGTTACCATGGATTCAAGTGCACTATGGCATTGAAGGTGCCACTTGGATACCCAGCAGGTATCTCCTTAAAAACTTCCTTTGTTGTACTTGCTTTCAAGATCTCTTTAAAATGATTCACAATTAATACCTACTCTGAAGGGTTATTCCGGGATTAAATAACAGTGCATACAACAGAGAGCATAATTAATGTGACTTTTATCTATCTATCCCTATATAAATACGAATATAATCAGACTATGCATACGGTGTTAGAAATATTGTCCTTTAATATTTTGTTATGGAATCTTTCCCTATAGTTATATAGTAGCAGATAAATTGTATTAGATGACAACTTGTTCACAATTTTTCCTGTGCTTGAATATTGGGGTTTATTTTTAATGTTTCGCTTCTTTTACGGTATAATGAGTTACTTACTCCTGAATCTTGGGGCCTCAACAATTGCCCTGGTTAATTGCTCAATCTATATGAATGCATATTTTTAAGGCCTCACATTTACATTGCCAGATTGTCAAGGGTGCTGCAGAACTTGGTAAAGGTTCCATGTGACACCTTCGGCCAAACTTCTAGAATGCAGGTGACTTGCCTAGGAGTGAGCATCCTTTGGGATGGCAACATCCAGAGCCACACATAGTACTAATGAGTCTAAGTCATAAAATCATAAAATCCAACCCTGGTATGGCATTTAGCACCACTCTGTACCTAGGCATGGAGCTTGGTGTCCAGCTTCTGGAAAACTAGTATTTGCTCAATGTCTCCTATGTGTTGTGCAAGGCTAGAGTCCACATTAGGTCTTATTTGGTTTTTGTTTGTTTGTTTGTTTTTTGAATGTTGTTGTTTTGGTTCCCCTCTTTTTCAAAATCACATATGTGCAAAACAGATATTAATATTCTTACCTGTGGTGCCCAGGTTGGTTAAACATTTGCCTTCAGCTCAGGTCATGATCCCAGGATCCTGGGATCAAGTCCTCTGCTCAGCGGAAAGTCTGCTTCTCTCTCTCCCTCTGTGCTAGCTCTCTCTCTCAAATAAATAAATAAAAACCTTTAAAAAATATTCTTATTTTGCTCTGGGGAACAAGGAGTTTAGGTGACTTGCTAAAGCTCATACAGTAGAGAACAGCTGCCCAGTTCTTTCTATGTGACTGACCTGGCACAGATGTACCAAAGAATTACATCTCTTGCCCCAGATCACACATGCTGGTATCAATAAGGAAGACTCTAAAGTCGTGACAAGCACATCGACCCTTCCACTCTCCCAGTCAAAAGAGTGACACCTCCTTCCTTCCTCTGACCTAACTGAGAGCAGATCAGAGAGAGGAAGGGGACCTGAAATGGAGGTGGGCAGCCCATGGTAGGAAACTTCCACTTTGTTCTCTGGTGAGCCAGACAAAAATTTTAAATAGAGAGGGTAGAACGGAAGATGAAGAGACAGTGGGAAAAAAATACAGCATTTTCCAAGGGATGACTATAGGGGAAAAATGGCTCTATAAGCAGATTTAAGAAACTTATTCACCTCAGAACTGTGAGCAAGATTCTGGAGTCACTGGACGGTTAGCCAGGTGCTTTATAAAGCTCAGAGCTACACACAGTCCAGTTGTGTGTGAGTAGCAGTAACAGAAGCTAATAAGAGCAGATATTTAAATCGTAATGCCATCTAAAAGTAGAAGTGGCCTCTAAGTCAAAATTGCTTCTGCCACAGACAGCTCACCCCTTCGCAGGTTTTTATTGTATCCATATGTTCAGACTAAACACTGTGTCCATTTTGTGACCTATTTATAGAGGGAATAATTGGGAGTGGGGATTGGTGTTCTGTTTTGGTTTACGATTCCTCAGAGAGAATTCTTGGCACATTTAGTCGTAATGATGATCACTGTCCTTCCTGCCAGTCCTCAGGCACAGCTAGTGGGGTCATTTCCCAAGTGATATGGTCTCTTGAGGTGGGGGCTGACTAGAACATGCTGTGTCTGTGGCAGCTTCTATCCATGCTCTTGAGTGCTCTGCAAATGAATTCTCCCTACATCCTGCTGGAGTATGCCTTCGGTTGTTCTGAAATTGTTTAACTATCTTCCATGAGTGTCAATGTATAACTACACTCTTACCCGAAGAGGCCATAATCCCTACTGAAGAGTTATTAATTATACATGTACCTAGTGTTTGTATTCCAGCTTTCCCCAGGGAGCTCAAAGCACTTTGCAAATATGAATTGCAAAGAATAAATAATGCCTTTGACTTCTAAGAAACCTATCTCTGAGGGTTTAAGCTGATGCCTCCCTGAGCATTCTCACAAGAGTGAAGCCCTCCCTTCTCTAGGGCAAGAAATCACCTCCTGTCTTCTCCTGTAAGAAAAAGCAGGATTAATTTTACCAAAGTGGGAGTGGGATATGTGAGGGAATAAATTCGTAATGATGTTTTAAAAACCACATAGGTGACATTAAGGGGCTTTTGGAAGGGAAACGTGGCTTTATACTAATATTGGACCATCAGAAATTTTCATTACTCAACAATAATGATGAGGGGAGAGGGCATGGACAAAGTGTGGACTACAATTTGACAATCCCAAATTAAGTATCGTTTCTGAAGCACCTGAGTGACTGTCTTACGGTTGGCTAAAAGAACTCATTTCTTGCCCTACTGAAGGGAGTTATCCAAATGAAAGATGTGCAGATGGGATGGACCTATTTATTTCACAGCTTGCTCTGTTTTGAGTCCCTTACCCAGGGAAAGCAGTGGAAGAATTATTTGGGCCATGTTTTCATTTAGCACAGAATCCAACCGCAATTGAATTAGTATGTAGCAAATGTGATATTTTAGGCACAGTTTTGTTTGCAAAACAGTAAATAAATAAGAACCACTGGCTGCTTTCTATATAAACCTGCTTCTCCTAGGAAATCACCAGTTCCGAAATTCCCCTTTCACTGGGCAGAAATTTGAACTTGAAGTGAGGATCAGGTCTTTCAGAATTCTTCAAGGCTGCTGTCTACCCTGCAAATTGTACACATTCAATTGATATCAATTGGTAATGAGACCAGCTCTCCAGGTGGCTGTTTCAGAACTCACCACCACTCTTGCTTTTTTCCAATTCCCCGTTGTGTAAATGGAGCTCTTAAATATGGCGCTGCATTAATAGAGCTCTTTGCAGAATCATTTTACAACAACAAAAATGATGACTCGGAGTATCAAGCCCATAATGATGATGATGATGATGATAATGCATCTTTTATCCTGATTCCATATGTAATTCTTGCCAAATAGCTTCAGGGATTACATAGTCAAAATAATAACTATGACACAAGCTAACATTTATGAATGTCATGTTGCAGATACTCTGAAAGTACTTAATAGGGCTTCAATTCTCAGGATTTCATGACGTAAATGCTATGACTATACCTATTTTGCACACAAAAGAACTGAGGTACTGGGAGACCATTCCATTTACGTACGGCCTCACTGGTAATACAGAGAGACACGGGGGTCCGATCCTGGCCAACAGGCTAATTTTAACTATTACTCTGTCCTGCTTTTCAGAAAACATTTCAGTAGGGCATACAGGCTCAAGATTTTAACTGGACCACCATGTCCCATAATTCTACAATGATTCTGTCATTTGAAGGGATATGGAGCATCTTATGAAAAAAAAAAAAATTATTCCCATACATTATAACCAGTCTTTGAGCTGGAGAGCAATATTCCTAACTTACCATAAAGCAAGATCTTATTACACATGGCTGACTGAATCTAATTGGGTTGCAATCCACATAACCTCCCTGTCAATGGCTCTTAAATGTCTATTTCCAGCCAATGCTTTTCTCCAAAATTCTAGTCCCCACATTTCTTACTGTTTTTTGCTACCTTTAACTTTGTATTTATATTATAGCCTTAATACCTCACATAAATTTTAGTAGTTAAAACCTGCTTTTGTCCCATTTTAAATCTCGTCTTTCTTTTCTTTCCATATTGTCAGTATTATTCAAAGCTATTAATTAATACCTTCATTCTTTAGATGACTGTTTACTAACTACCATATACCAGATGTCTTCGATTGGTACTGAAGACACAGAGGTGAGCGAAAGAGAGAGCACTTCTGTCTTTCTGGATCTTAAATTCTTTGGAAGAGTCATATGTTAATACACTAAGAGAAACAGATTTATAAACTCTGCAGTTTCCTGTGAGAAAAGTTTCCTCCTATCAAAACTGGGGGAGGGGCCAAAGAGGGTTTCCCTGGGGGAGAAATGGGGGAAGGTGGGTGGGTGGGGTGGATTCTTGTAGAGGGGATATGAGGAGATAGCACTTGTAGACTCTCTTTGTAGGCAGACAGAAGTGTGTGGAGTTGCTGACAGATGGTCACACTGCCCACAGAGAATGAGGTGAGTGATGTGAGGGGGGGTCAGCTGGCACAGAGCATCCCCAGGCCTGGAAACCTTTGTCATGGTTCTTCACTTTGCCTTAACACACCCAACCTCTCATCAAATCCTGCTGATCTTGGTGTGCCCTCTCAAAATTACCTTTTCTCTTATCCAATCTGGACTTGACTATGCCTGTAGGCCTTTAGATGGTTTGCAGGGCTCCTGTCCCTAGCTGTCCCAAGGCACTGAGGCCTGGAGTTTTTCACTGCAATTTTTCCAAAATATATCCCACAATATTCTTTCCATTAGAAACTTCACTAACTCCTCAACCCTTGCAGTTAAGCACAAACTCATGGGATGGTGTATACAGCCCCTTAGCATCTGGCATGGATGGCTTTTACATGGGGAGCTGAACTTCCTTTCAGAAAGTTTCCTGCTTTAAAGGTTCCTTTCTCTAAACTAGAAAGTATTGTCAATCATGAGGAGGTGCTTGGAGAGCTCTGGAGATCTTTGCTAAACAGTCGAAAACACCAATGTAATTATTTTATTTTTCTTTCAAGAAAAGCACACCTGTCTCTCTTTCAGTGTTTCATGAGTGAACAAATATATTTGATGTAGTAAAAAAGTAACATTAGCTCTCTTTGTATGCACAGGTTTTCTGGAATGCGTTCATTCCTTCATTTGGCAGATACTTTGGCAGCCCAGACTGTTTGTAAGAACAGAGGAGGAAACACTTTAAAGCCTGTGAACCTCTTTTGGCTGCAGTATAGGACAGCAGGAGGGGATTAGGGAGAAATGGCTAATAGGTTGAGATAAGATTAGGTAATGTAAATCTTCGGACTTAATTATATTGATATGTAGGGAGGGTTCTTCACAGGGAAGTGAGGCTATCAGGCATGATGAAATGAGGTAAATTTGTTGTTGATACAGAGGAAAGTGAAAGAGAAAAGCGGGTCAGTGGGAAGTTAATGCATGGCTTAGGCATTGTAGAATATTGGGGGATGTCCTTGAACGAGGTGGCCGCATTTCCACTTGTTACATGCTCCCATCAAAGCTGGAACATTTCCTCTAGGTCATGGCATTTGTTCTGTTTATAAAATTAGGTTTGCTTTCCATCTTCACTGGGAGGGTGAGCTCCATGAGAGCAGAATCCTTGACTGTGCGGTCCGAATGTCCAGGAAAAAAAAAAAACAAAAACAAAAACGCACATAATAGGTGCTCAATAGACAAAAAAATGTGGAGGTTTAATTATATGGCCTTTTATTATTTTTTTCCTCCAAAGACTATTACTAATGTTTGCTCTTGCTTACTTTTCTTTTTTTTCTTTCTTTTTTTTTCCCTCCCATAGTTCTACTACATAAAATTCATCATCTCAGTAGAGAACAAAATTTCTTGTCTTTTCTCTTCAGTGCATATGTAATGTGTACATCTTTTTGAAAGATTAAACTGCATAGTTAGGCAAGGGTATTCCATGTGTGTAAGTGTGCCCGGGTGAGAGGGTGTGAGTGTGTTAGTATGTTGTGGGTATAGGGGGGAGATGTTCTTTGTTCTTATTTCATTTCTTTTGTACTTCATATTCAGACACAAGGGGTAGAGGAGAAAAAGTATTCTGGGCTGCTACTGTCATCTCTTCTCTCTGTTCTGCCTCAGATCTGGAGGCAGACACCCTCCCCCAGCTTCTTATCTACCTCAAATCTGTGGAGGCAGGTAAACAGAGTAGTATAGTCCTTGGGTTCAAAACCTCCTGTTGCAACTGAGACTTCAGGCACATTTTTAATTTCCCTGAGCTTCACTTTTTCTCATTTGTAACAAAAATAATAACTATTCCAAATTGTTGTCATGTCACAGGCTCTGACCCAGGGAAGTGGCTGGCTCTTTTTAGGAGTGGGGCAAGACTCTTGGGAAGGGGTCTTGGGGAAGAGCCAGAAGCAGGCTCTTTAAGTCTGCATCTTAGGACATCCCCAAATGTTCCTTTACTCCCTTATCAAGTGAAACATCCCATATGAATACACAAGAACTTTTACAAGTTTGGCATGGGATAGGCACTCAGTAAACTTTATTTTTAACCAGTTCTCTGAGCTTTCTCAAATGCAAGTTTCCATTTCCATGGCTAAGGCCCATGCTGGAATAAGAAGGAATAAGGTATCTAAAAGGGACAACACTCTGGATGGGTCCTTCATTTCTGAACTGGTGGGACTCCCTGTTGGAGAAACCCTACCCACCAGGAAAGGCCTCATGCTATTGTCTCTGTGCCATTAAATAGGATCCTGTGGTTACATCTTGATGATTTTGCATTGTGAAAAGTGCCTGAAGTTATTCATGAGCTAGTTACACTATTTGTTAATGATTGTAGAAAATGGTTTAGGAAATCATCTCTAATTGACCATCATTTATATTTTCATTTATGGAAGTGCCTGAAGCCAGCACTGACTGCTCTGTAATTTCTGCACTTGGCAGGCTGCATGGCACTGACAGGCATCAGGAAAACACAAAAGCCCAGGCATCTGGGTGCCATTCTGACCATGCTACACCTTTCACACCTATAAGCTTTTTAACAAATCATGGTTCTATGCTCAACATTTTTTTTAAAGTCTTCCTTCTTCACCATTCCCAAGTGGTGTACACAGTATTAGATGCTAAGATACTTTTAGACCTGAATATTAAGTTCAGGTTGGCTCTTCTCCCCATCACATGGATATATTTGTGCTCTGGGTCAATCACTGCTGGCCCTAGTCCCCAGAGTGACATCACTAGAAAATGTATCAGGATTGTAATCCAGAGCAGCACTTTTGACATTATCTTTATAAATAACATTTAGAAAAGGCAAAATTATGATTTGAAGAAATAATGGCTCCCTAGAGGTAATGGCTTCTTTAAGGAACACAAGATTTATATCTTCAATTTATTATCTTCTGCTTATTCTCCATGTGCACACCTGCATTCCATCCAACCACAGACATGCACACCCTCTTCTTTTGCTTCTCCCTACTTTTGACTTGCTATTTCATCTTTTTCCTCCTTTTGTCCTCTTGCCTGTGTGACCAGGTTTTGTGTGCTCTTTATGACTCCAGTTCAGGGTTTATCACCACCACTGGCAATCCTTCTCTGATTTTCCAGTTTTCTCACACAACAGATGTGTTTTCAGAATTTGTCTTCACTTTATGGTACTAGTCTTCTTATGGTCCTGGGTCACTCACTAGGCTGTGTGTGTCTTAGGAGAAAAGCTTTGTCTTTCTTCTCCAAGCAAGTGTTCATAACACCATTCCTGGAACATCATGGTGTGTCCCTCCTGTGTGCTGCATGTTGATGGAAGCCTACTCCTGCCAAGCTCCATATCGGCCACCATGGGCGATGAAAAGAAATAAGCACCAGCTTTTAGTAGTAATGCGGGTTCTCAGTGGCATTTCAGCCAACCCGGTAACAAGTTGCAAATCGTGGCCCAGTATTTCTGTGGATTTGCATCATTTTATACTGTCAGTACCTGTTGTCATCAAAATTTTTTTGAATGTTCACAAATACACGAATAGCTAACATTAGTTCCAAATAATGTAAAGTTTTAAGTGCCATGATCAAAAGCATCTATATTCAAAAGCAATTGGATCTTAAAAAGTGAGCATAAAATTTACAAAGCTGCCTCATCCTGAATACTTTAAAGACTAATTACTATGTTGAGTTCTAATGACTATTGCCTTCAAACCCCATAAATCATATACAAATAAGAGGAGAGAGTTTTTAAATGTAAGTGAACTCTAATTGGGTCTCAGCAGAAAGGAAAATAGATCTTTAGTAGCTCAATGAAATCTCTAAGCCCATAAAACACCAGACAGTGTTTCCCATGGAGTTTTGGGATCCGTGCCTTTTACACATGCTGTAAAGACTGAATTCGGAAAACAAATCTGAGCCAGAGGAAACTGTTTGATTTCAAATATATCATTTGAAAAATAAAAACAAAAATAAATTAAGTTCCTAATTTTGTCATTCAATATATTTTTCTTTTATTGAAAAAAGAAGGTTGTTCCATAATGTAAGACGTAAGGACACAAGGGTTTGGACAGAGTACCATGGAAGAGGGGCAGTTGGTCTGCATTTATTCCCAGTAATGGGACTATTGCTATGCAAATGACTTTTGAGTTAAAGGTAAGACAGGTTGAGGAATATTTTGTGCAAACGTAAACAGAACCGCTGAAATAAAAGACGATAATTGTTACTTATTAAGGTGCTTAGAATAGGGCTCAATGAAGTAAACCAGAACCCATCGCAGAATAAGCTGGAGGATTTGGTACCTGTTTATGACTTCCTCTGAGAGTTTTCAAGGTTGTTTTTGAATAAGAAATGAATCAAGCCCTAGAAAATCATCATAGCTGAGTGGATCTGGGAATGCTCAGTGCATTGCAGTTACTGACTCATGAGAAATTCTCAAATAGCTGAGGTGTTTTTTATTTTTTTTTGAGGATAACGGATTCTTTTCAGTTCTAATCTCTCCTCACCTTCCATGATAGAAATAGGAAGAACAACCTTAGTGTTTAACTTTGCCATGAAAATCGACTTTATCTTCCATGAGGCTTACAGTACTGTCAGTATAAATGTCTGCTTTTTCCAAGAAGCTTAAAAAATAAGTTGTTGTTGTTTTTTTTAATTTTAGAGGCATTTCATTAAATTTAGCAATCAGTTGCGCATGCAGTGATTTGAGGACAAGCTCTGGACAACCTGCCACCTGCAGGTTCCTCCATACAATTACTTTCTCAACATCTCTACTTGGATGCCTAATAACCTCAAACTTTAATATGCACAAGACAGAATTTATGATCCTCTTTTCTAAACCTGTTCCTTCCATAATTTCCCACCCAGAAGTGGCAAGCCTCTACTTCCCGGTGATTGGCCCAAAAAATCTTAGAACCTCCCCTCATGTCTCTTTGTCTCATACCCTATTTCCAGCAGAGTACAACATAATTTTACGCACCCCTTTTAAAATATATGCTGAGTGTAGAGAAAAAAATACCTAGCTTCTAGTGAAGGGCTCAATAAATATTTATTGATTTTTTTAATAGACTGAAGGAGTGAATGGTTTTGGTGATATATGAAAAATACTTCTTTTATCTCACCCATGCTTCAACATATAGGGTTGATCATGATAATTTCAATAGTTTTCATTGTTACAGCTATGAATGTTAGGTATTGTTATGGGTATAATCAATAGTATTAAATATCAGTTGACTATTTTGTTCTAGGGATTGTCTAAACTTTTTTCCTCATATTTCATCTTTATACATCAAAAATTATGACATACAGATTCTTGTTCTACACTAACTTTGCATATAAAGAGAATGTAGTTTGTCTAACCTGTTACCAGTCATTTCACACAGTTCTTCCCTCTAATCTAACTGTAATCTGGATTTCCTTGTAGGGTAGCAGCCATGCTTTAGGTCTCTTCTTTTACATGCACCCACCATATAAAAATAAAGGCCTTTTAGATGAAGGCATATATCTGCATGATAATCCTACTTAGCCAGACTTAAAAACGTTTGAAAAAACGGCAATGGCTAAAGTTAAAAAGGTGAAGAGTTTTCTTTTCTTTTCATTTTTTCTCCTTTAAGATAAGAAAAAATGTTAACGGGAATGAAGTAATACAGAGGATGAAACAACCAAAAAAATTGTAAAGGAAGGGGGATGTTGGGGCTCAGTCATTAAACATCTGCCTTCAGCTCAGGTCATGATCCCAGGGTCCCGGGTTCAAGCCCTGTGTCAGGCTCCCTGCTCAGCGGGAAGCCTGCTTCTCCCTTTCCTACTTCCCAGCTTGTGTTCCTTCTCTTGCTATATTGCTCTCTGTCAAATAAATAAAATCTTAAAAAAAAAAAAAAAGGTAGGGGGATGTTGACTAAGTGATGTCTTCAAGTACATGAGAAGGATGAGAAGCAATGCATAAAATGATATTAGGTGATATCATGGACAGTTTATATAAGTTAAATAACAGAAGGTAAAACCCATGGGTTTAGAAATTGATAGGTTAGTAAATATGGTGACAGGAGGTTGTGGGATGTTGTGAGAACTGGCCATGCTTGTGGAAGACCCTTTAGATCTGCCATGCACACTGGGTATGCAGGCTAATTTTCTTTAGATACCAATTCTTGTACATCAGGCCAGTTACTCATATGTCTAAAGCCATTTATGGGACCCCTCTTTACAAGCACAAGTCCAGATTCTTTGTCCTTCTGGTGTGAGCCTTCTTTGCCTGGTCTCTCTCTACTAATCTCTTCCAAGTTTCCCCTCAACGTGCAGGATCTTAATTTTTTTTTTTTTTCCATCTTTCAGAATGAGAAGGTTGGTTGGGTGCATGTTCTGCTAATATGCTCATCAACGCTAATGGCCTACAGCTTTACTGCTTCAAGCGTGGTAAAACTCAACAGCATTATTCTTAAATCTCTACAACTGCATAAGCTTATCACCTTATATTTTGTTCTGTTTTGTTTTCCTAGCTAACTTCTACCTTCCTCCACAAACCTCTTTCTCTGAAAAACACTATTTCATTACCTCAACCCTTTAATTTTTGTTTTCATTTTCAGATTATTTAAATTCTAGTTAGTTGACTCAGTGTAATATTGGTTTCAGGAGAATTCAGTGATTCACTAGTTACCAACATCATCATTTTGAATTCACAAAATGTGTATGTTCTGTCAAATCATTTACCTTTCCCTTTGCTCCACCATCAACATCTCTGTCCATCCACTCATCCGTCTTCCCCACCACACATCTCTTTGGAGTCAGGATGCTTTACAGGAGGGAACATATACTTTGAAGTTCTGTACTTCTGAGTTTGAATCTTCTTCTCCTTTTTCTTCTCCTTTTTATCATCATTCTTGATTTGTGTAGCTGTTTACATCCCTGAAAATCTAGTTCCTGATCTGAAGATTTAATTAAAATATATCAATATCTTGGGGCACCTGGATACCTCAGTCAGTTAAGCATTTGACTCTTGATCTCAGCTCAAGTCTTGATCTCAGGGTCGTGAGTTCGAGCCCTTCTTTGGGCTCCACACTGGGCATGGAGCCTACTTAAAGAAAAAAAAAAAGAAAATCAATATCTTTAGGGGCACCTGGGTAGTTCAGTCAGTTAAGCATCTGCCTTCAGCTCAGCTCATGATCCTGGGGTCCTGGGGTCCTGCCCCACATTGGGTTCTCTGCTCAGTGGAAAGTCTGCTTCTCCCTCTGCTTCCCACTTGCTTTCTCTCCCTCTCTCTCACTCTCTGAAATAAATAAACAAAATTAAAAAAAAAAAGAAAAGAAGTATCTTTAGTACAGAATTAAATGTCTGAAATACAGTAAGCGTGTATGACCTTGCTTTTGCTTTTGATTATAAACTTCTTAAAAATAGAACTAAAATATTGTAACCATTTATTTAGTATCTGGCACACATTAGGCATTGAATAATTTTTAGTTCATAATTTTGGTGGAGTGTTAATAAAATTCTCCAGAATGGATTTTTATTAAAAAAATATCTTCTGGGGGCACCTGGGTGGCTCAGTGGGTTAAAGCCTCTGCCTTCGGCTCAGGTCATGATCCCAGGGTCCTGGGATTGAGCCCCACATCGGTCTCTCTGCTCCTTGGAGTCTGCTTCATCCTTCTCTCTCTACCTGCCTCTCTGCCTACTTGTGATCTCTGTCTGTCAAATAAATAACAAATAGAATCTTTAAAAAAAAATCTTCTGGAGGATTATGATAGCCAACCCTGTGTTATACTTTATAGATACAAAGATGAATAGGCAACTACCCCTCCTAGGGGACCTTAAATTCAAGAGGAAAGACAATATAAACGTGATAAATTGAGTTTGTTACTAAAAATGAGCACTGTGGCAATATAGTAGATTATGCCGGCCTTAGGGGTTAGTGAAGACTTGGGTCGCATGAGCTGGATGTAAAAGAATGAAGTGGAACCTGCCAGGCAGATGAGGAGGCAGAGGAAAAGAAAAACACACAGAGGTAAAGAAGTGCATTATTTGGAAAGATGCTGAGTATTCAGGTATGATTCAGATATGAAAAATATGTATGTGATAAAATTAGAAAAGTTTAAAAAAAAGCCTTTGTACATCAGGCTAAGAAGCTGGAATATATCATGTTGAATTAAGGAGGCTTAGGATTTTTTTAAGTGCTAGAGTTGCAAGACTGAATATGTGTTATAATACTCACACTAATGGCAGTGTGGAAGACAGTAGAGTAAGAACACTGGAAAAGTGGGAACTGGTAAGAAAAAAGAAAACAAAATCATGTTTTTAAATGACTGAGATGAAAGAATCTTTACCTTAAAGCCAAACTCAAGGAATTCAACTAGATATTATTTGGACTTTTCAATTTTGAGTTTCTACTTCATATTTTCCCATTCTTATGAATAGACAATTATCAAGCAGGATATGAATAATAAAATGACCTGCTAAATGGTATGTGGTATCCTTTGTTGAATATTCGAAGAGTTTTGAAATAGGGCCAACAGAGAGACCAGGATCATGTGAAGATGAAGAACATCGGAGCCAAGGAACACCAGGGATTGCCACCATCCACCAGAAGCGAAGAAGAGGCATAAAAGTATCCTAGCCTAGAGCCTTTTAGAAAACATTTTGTACTTCTAGAATCCAGAACTGTTGTCCATATAAAATAAATGTATGTTGTTTAAGGGGAAAAAAAAAAAGAAAAGAAAAAAGAAAGAAAAGAGGTCCAACATCTCCCAAGGAGAGCGTGGCTTCTCCTTAACCTGAATGTCTCTCTCCTCAGCTAGAAACATCCACATAGATATGTAGCGATAATCTGTCACTGATCAATTTAAAGCCTAGACAAATCCAACTGTAAGCTCGTCAAACTTATAGGCCTATGAGTATTTGGAATGTGCGGTCCCAATGGTCAGACTGTAGGGAGAGACTGCTCTATGGGATGTCTTATGGGGTGCACATAAGTGATACAAAGCTGTCCAGGACAGATGTAACCAAATGCTAATAGGCTGAGTTGTAACTTTGAAGAGTCAAGGTTTTCTACTATCCTTCTGGGAGACCAAAGAGTTCTTTGGGCCAACATGAGGTTTTGGGGTGAAGGTGGGTGCAAGGGGAGAGGACATTGGCAGCAGTAGCCTAGAGATAGCCTCCCATTCTTGTGTCAACAAAAGAAGCTCCAGGGTTGTTCTGTTTTCTATAACTTTCACTTTAGATTTCATTTGAATAAAGTATTCTGTTTTGTTAAATATTTTATTTTTTTAAGTAATCTCTACACCCAACACGGGGCTCAAATGCACAACACCGAGGTCAAGAGTTGTTCATTCTATTGACTAAACCAGCCAGGCCCTCAAAAGTGCTCTATTTTGCAACCAATTTGAAAACCACTGGATTAGATAGATATATAAGGCAAATCCAGATGCATGGGAAAGAGATAGAAACCTAAATACTAACAAGAGACAAAATATTCAAGCCAATTGGTTGGAATCCAAATCTGAATTAATTCCCTGAAACATCACAGCCTCAAATGCAGGAGGATAAGCTAGTGCAGACACAACCAAATTGTAGAGGGAAACTTCAGGAATTATCCACTTCCTTAGGCATACTACTCCTTGTATTCTTCTGAAGTTCTCCCAGCTTTGAGTCAGTAAATACCAAGGTGAAACAGTTTCTAAGAATAATTCATTGGTCTCTGGATTTATTGAGAATATGTATCATCTAGATTTGTACTGTTTCAGAGGAGTCATTTCTTTAGATATAAAAAGTTTCTAAGCCCCACTGAATTTGTCCGTCCTTCCTTCCTTCCTTCCTTCCTTCCTTCCTTCCTCCTTCCTTCCTCCCTCCCTCCCTTCCTTCCTCCCTCCCTCCCTTCTTTCCTTCCTTCCTTCCTTCCTTCCTTCCTTCCTTCCTTCCTTCCTTCCTTCCTCCTTCCCTCCCTACTTCCCTCCCTCCCTCCTCTCCTTCTTCCCTCTTCTTTCCTGCCTCCCTCCTTCCTTCCTTGCTTGCTTCCTTTAAAATTTGCTGAGTATTTACCATAGTCCAGACACTGGGAATCTAAGATATGTGCAGATCCTCAAGGTACTTAGAGATTTGTGTGAGAGACAGGTGAGTATACAAATAACACAGTCCAGTACCTGTTAAAGTAGAAATGAGCACAGAGCCTGTAGGAGAAGATAATGATTGCATCAAAACTCCTAAGAAATTGATATCAGTATTTGTATGGCTCTAGAAGAACTGGTTGCAGTATTTTAGACATAAACTGTGATGTTGGGGATGCTTCAGAATACTCTGATAGACATGGTCCCTATGAGATTGTTAACATGTAAGATGGATCATTGTGAAGCAGGTGTTAGAGAAGAGGTGTAAAATATAAGTTATTTTAAAATGGACAAATGCATACAGAATGCGTTTGCAGAATCTGTATGTGTATATGAATCACCCAGACAGTGGAATGACAAGACTCCAAATACTCTCAAGGAATGTGGTCCTCATCACCGTACCTAACACATAATTATCACATTCTGATTTACTTTATTGGGTTGAAATAGACATGAAAACACTCCAGTTCTTAGAACTGGAAGGAGTCTGGAAGAGCATGCCACTGAACAACCCACCAGTGCACACAATGGGTGTTTCCTTATCATAGGCTGGCTGTGGCCAGGTCCCCTTGCTCTATACCTGAACATTTGCACCACTACTGCAGCTCAGCTCCTCTCAGTACCAAATATGCTACTGCTCCAGAGCTAGTATTCATATTTAAGTGATAAAAACCCAGACGATAATAGTTGGGAAACAATATGTGGAAATATGCAACAGACAGAGCCAAAAGGAGAGAGAGCAAACGAACCAGGGAAACCAGCATTAGCTGTAGAGGTTCTTGTATCAACTGACTCAATTGTGTATTGGTCTAATAGGCCAAATGTTTTTATTCTATTCTGGCTTAGATGATTTTATAATCTTATTTCACATTATGTATTATGAAATTCCATGAAGGCAATTAGGAAGAAAAGGAATTATAAAAAGTGGTAGGAATTGAAGAGAGGATGGAAAAGGATTCTATCTTATTAAACTTTTGACAATCCAATTACACAATAGACTTGAGGTTCTTTTATATCCCAACCTGGCATTATGGTTTTTTATCTCACACACACACACACATACACACACACACACACAACACACACAAATTTTGCACATGTACTCAGGATTTTCCATATGGACCCAGATGTTATAATAATACAGCATTTTTAAAAATTTGAATAATGAAATTTGTATAGTACATATAGTATATATATAGTAATATAATATATAGGATATATGTATATACAAATAGTAATATAGGTATGCTATACACTATATATATGTACTAATATAGCATTTTAAAAAATTTGAATAATAAAAGGATATATATAAACCCTTAGAAAACAGTAATGCTCAACTAAAAGACAATCTGATAATATTTTTGCATTTTATGAATCCTATGTTTAATTCTAATTTCTAATATTTTTTCAAGGAAGCTTACAGGTTCGCTATCAGCTAAGCAAGGAAGAAACCCACATTTTCAATATTGATGCAGAGAAATTTGCCAACAGAAGGATGCACCACCTGAACATTAACCGGGAGGGAAGAGAGCTTACAATTCAGGTTATTTACTTCTCTTCTTTTCATTCAGCCAAATATGCTTTGTCTGTTCAGTAAAATTTTCTGAGCTTCTACCCTAAACCAAGTGTGCAGCCAAGTTCTAGAGACAGATACTTGACTCCAGCTTTTGAAGAACTGAACAAAATTGAACTACAGTGTGTTTCCCTTCTTCCTACCAGTACCGACATCACCTGAGACCTTGATAGGGATGCAAATTCTTGGGCCTGACATCAGATCTACTTAATGAAAACTTCTTTGCAAGAGGGGTAGCAGGTGATTCTGAAGCCCAATCAAGTTTGGTAACCCCGAACTGGAGTATAAGAGGAAGACACACAGCTGAAGAGGAAATCAAAAGAGACTTGAAAGGGCTAGGGTTGAAATTGCACAGATATGGGAACATAGATGACGTCACTGATTTCTTCAGGGCATCAGTATTTTTTTCTTGGATAAAGTTAGGAATAAACTAAGTAATGAAAGTGAGTAGGAATTGGCAAACTGGAGAAGAGGGAAAGAAATGCTCAGACAGTGGGTCTACATGAGAATCAGCAAAGAGGTCCAGCAGGTTATAGTGTGTGGCAGGCACACTGGAATTCCATTGGTCTTGGAATAAAAAGCAGGGGTCAGGTGAGGGGACATGACAAGAGAGAAGTGGCAGAGTCCAGATCATCCTATTCAAATCATGACCTCAAGTGAGCCCTTCCATCTGTCTAGCAAGTGCCTCTTATTATTATTTTTTTTAATCTTTCACTTTCTGGATCACCTAGATGATAATTTTAAACCTCCTTCTTTCTCCTTACACCACAACAATTACAACCCTATCTTTACTTGTACAAGATAACTTTGTTTTCTTCTTTCTTGTGATAAATGTAGCATTCAGAAGAGAATGCCAGCACACTCTCACCACCACATACACCCACCCACATGCATTGGTGTTCAGGCACTCTGTCTCCCTCACGTTGGTGAATATAAGCAGATGGGGCTTCTATCTAAGACTGATTCCATGACTTGTGGAACAGGTCTCTTACCCCACTGAAGATCATCACTATAGCGTCTTCCCCTCCTTTGTCAACATTTCCCAGTTCTGTTGGATGACTTCCCAAAGCATAAACATGCAAGGTTTGCATGAATTACAAACGTAACTACAATACAACACAACACAATACAACATGACAAAAAACACTCTCTACATCAGGGAGGAGAACATCTCTCTTGTCTGACTTCATACAGTGTCCCATTTTTTCTTTCAGTTTTTTGCCCACATCCTTGGAAATGTTTAAATATTTGCTCTTCCAAGCTACACTTCCTTTTTCTTAAGCCAATAAAGGATTTGTCTCTGTGGTGGACTAAAATTATACTTCTCAAGACACCAGTGGTCTTACATAATCTAACAATCTTTTCCTTACTTGTCCTCCCATTGGCTTTTGACACAGTAATGCCTTAGCTCTTGAGATAAATTCTTATTTAGCTTGTAGGACATCACTTTGACCTGCTGTTTCTTCTGTATCTGCTAATTGCTCCTTCTCTTCTCTTTCATTGCCCTCCCATCGTCATCTGAAGTGGAGCATCCCAGGACTCATCTTCATTTCCTTTGTGTCTGTACTCATTCTGTGTCCAATACCACTCAGACTCACATCTTTAAGTGTCATGGAATGCTGATTAATTAATCCCAAAGGTACATCTAACTCTAATCCTTTCTCTGAATTCCAGACCTATCTATCATTGCCTACTTGGCTTATTTCTTTGAATGTCCATTGGGCATCTTGAATGTTACAAATTTCACAATGAATTACTGAAAATCTTTCCCTAAACATTCCCTATCCCCATAATCTTCCACACCTCAGTTAATGACGGCACTATTCTTGCGACTTCTCAGTCTAAACATTATAGTGTCATCTCTGATATCTCTCTTCTTCACCTGCAACATCCTGTTGATCACCAGTTTCTACCCCATCCCAGCCACCCTCATTTCTTCCTTGGATTATTACAGTTTACATTTTCATCTTAATTGACAGATGCCTCCTTTACTTTTTGGTTTTTGTTCCCCTACAGTGTGCTCTCAAGACAGGAGCCAGAGAGATCCTATTAAACATTAATCAGATGGTAGTGCTCTTCCATCCAAACATTTCAGTGGTTTTCTTTCTCATGTATAGTAAAAGCCAAAGACCTAGCAGAGGCTTAAGGGGATCTCCATGGCCAAGCATCCACAGCTTCATTCCCATGTTGCTTCTCATCTATCAGTATTTTCTTTGACTCTACTCATGCCACGCTGGCCCCCTTGCTGTTACATTCCTTGTTATAGTTGCACTTCTTTCAGGACTTCACTCAAAAAGCTATTCTCAATGAGGCCATTTTTGATCACCTTAATACAGCAACCTAGCCCTTTGACTTTCTCCCTACCATACTTAAACACAATCTAACATTCAAGAAAATTTATTTATTTATTTATTTATCTAATTCTTTATCTTCTCTCTCTTCTAGAAGACAGGGATTTTTTTTTTTTCACTGTTTTCATAGAACCCCCACTTTATCAAGCAGTGCCTAACATACAGCAGGGACTCAATTAGTATTCATGAACAGAATGAATGAATTCCACAGGGCTTAATGTATTATGTGGAGGAGATAAAATTGGCCCTGTGGCAAAATGAAGGGAAACCATTGGGTAAGCAGTGTGGTTAGAATTTCATTTTTAGGGGCTCACTGTGATCACTGCATGGAAGTACACATTTGGGAGTGATGAGACATGACAGAGGCCAGTCAGAAAGAGATCATGAAGACTTCAATTAGTGCAGTGGGGAAACCATGGAGATGGAGATGTGAAATGTTATAGACATAACATCAGTGGCATTGGGCAACCTTTTGGATGTGGGCTATGGCAGAAATAAAGGTTGACTCTTAGTTTTCTTGATTGAGTGGGGGTTGAAGACTAATTGTCCATTATGTGGTAAAAAAAAAAATCCGTGAGTGATTATAGTATAATGAGCTTCCCTCTGGAATTTACTCTTGAAATAAAGGGGACACATCTTTGGAGAAAGCTTGGGTTGGTGTAAGATTGGAGGATAAAAGGGATGGGAAAGATGACTTCTCATTTGAATGTTTTGACTGAGGTACTGGTAGGACATGCAGGATCCATTCTGTTGGGAATGTGTACATATGATTCAAATTTTCCTTCTTTTTGTTTCCTGTATTCTTTTGCACAAATGAAAGAAACAGATCAGTGAGAAAATGAACAATAGGAGGTATTTCCTTCTTTTTTCCATAAAAAGGATTTCCACCAATCAGTTTAATAGTGAATGATAAGCACATGAGAGTGCAGAAACAAAGAGTGCAGAAAAAACTGGAATGGAGACTTCTTAAAAAATAATTTTAAATCAAGTATATTGACACAGTAACACAACACACCTGCCTCCCTGATACTACTATCACCCCTCTTATCATGCCTAGTTCTCTTCTCCTTTCCTGCTTAGAAAAAACTGTTCAGTAAAAACAGAAAAGGGTAGGCTCCTACTACATCTCTAGTCCTGCCCTTAGGCCCTGTGAGGCAGGGTATAGGCCTTACTCAGAAATGGTTAGAGAGAGAGAGAGAGGGCAGGTGGGAATCACCATATTCAATCAGCCAGAGGCTTCCTGTACCTAAAAACAGATTCCCTCACAACCCCCAGTCCTTGAGTTGCTATTCCTCCTCCTGTCTTGTAATGCTAAGAAGGAGGACATGAGGACTGGGCCACAACCAGGAGCAAGTACTCCCAGAGATGATTTGAGAATTGTAATTTGGCTAGTGTTTTTTAAGGTACAGGTCACCCAAAATGCCCCAGTGATGGAAGTGAACTTCAGTGTTCTTATTTAAAATGCATGCATGGCATTAAGCAGATTAAGCCAGTTTACCCAAATGCCAGCTCAACAAAAAACTGTAAAGAAGGAGGTTCGAGGCACTTTTCAAGCAAAGTGATAACTTCCTTTTTTCCAGAGATGAAAATCCTGAGGTTAAGAAAGGCATTCCTATAGGACCTGAGTGTGAATTTCTGTTCCACTACTTACATTATGTGATCTTAGACCATTACTCACCTTTCTGAACTCTGGTCTACTGCTTTATTAAAAAAGAGGGGGGATGAGAATGCAAACTGAGCTCAGTCAGTTTTTATAAAGATTATATGAAAGAACATAACTAAAAGACCAAGCATAATGCGTGGCATGTAGGACTTACTCAAAAATGTTTGTTCCATTATCTTCTTTTTCCATCCCATTTAACAACTTGACAAGACCACTGGTCATCCTAGATTCTGAGGTCAAAAAAGCTTTTCTAGACCAGATTTCAAACTTTAAACATCTAATAGTTATAAAGAACTACAGACAGGATGTCACCTCTTACCACCCCACCAATTATAATTAAAAACAAAACCAATATGAAACCATAAAAACAAATAAAAGGAAATCTGAAAAAATAATGTATTTCCCACAGAATACCACAATGATTGCAATAGCCCATATTATAAAATGTTGAAGCCTAAAAATAAATGTATCTGGTATACCCCTCTTTTTTGTTTATGTGTTTTTGTCCTATGAATTTGCTAAGTTTGGTAACCCTGCACCTGAACCAGTTGTAATGCTTAGATGCCCATATTCCATGTCAGGAATGAAACCCATCCCCCAACTATCCATAGTCCAGCAGTAGCCTCAAGTATCCTTTGAGTCATCTTTCCTTCCTCTCCAAACCTTTAAAAATACTCATCTTTTTTTTTTTCCTAAAAACTCCCTTAACTGATTGTCGTTTACCACCTTCTCTCCTTCATTAGTCATCTGGTTTAAGTACAAAAGACTAGGCAAGTTCCCACAAAACAGAATAGCAGAATAGGGATGACTCATCTACTTGAACAATGAGCTCTCCCATGTGTGACATTTGAGCATGGACATGTCAAGGTTCAGGACAACTTGCACAGGAAGCTGATCCTGTGGACTCTGGGCAGCAGGTGAGGGGCGAGGGGAATCTCAGCTCATACTGTTTTCAGCTCCACAGGAAATTCCCACCCATTCTGCCTCCTCTCCAACCTTGGCAAGGGTGCATGAGGGGAGGTCCCTGCCCCTATTGGAAGGCCCCTGCCCCTACTCAGTTTTAGAGAGTAGAAGACACAGGATCGAGCTCTGAAGTAGGGCAGAAAGAAAATTCCTTCAGAGTCAAGGACTGAATCTGAATCCACGAGCATTAAACAAACTATTGATGGGCACAATGGGCACCAAAAACCCTATGTTGTAGCTAACGGTGCAGGCGCTACCAGGCAGTGAGAAGCATCCTGGTGTTGTGACTAACTATGTCCCCATACCCCCAAGTTAGAAAGCGAATCAGTACAGGATGTTTATTCATTCATTCAACAAACCCATGTTAGGAGTTACTTTGCCAGTTTCTGTAGAAGGTCCTAAAGAAAACATATATCACTAAGATGTCTGACTTCTCAAAAAGGCAATAATTTAGTGAGGGTGGGAGGGAGAGAGGGAGAGGGAGAGAGGGAGAGGGAAAGAGAGAAGCAGATCATTATAATGCAGCACTTTAAATTCCAAGTTAGGGGCAGAAAAAGAAGTCACCTTGAGCATAGAGAAGAGTGTCAGCTGGTCTAATCAAGACATCAAGAGAAGATTCCTGGACGAGGTGGACTCATGGAGTACTTAGAACAGTGTTTGACACACAGTAGATTCTCAGATGTTTGTTGATGAGTTTTGTTGAAAGACAGAAATAAAAACATACAGTGACTGTCTACAAGCTGCTCAGATATCTAGAGAGGTGTGGACAAGTAAAGCAAACACCATAAGGAGTGATGGGTGGACCACATGGCAATGGAACACTGCTTTATGACACTCTCTGGCCCTGGCCAAGTTATTGATCTCTAGGATGTCAGTTCCTCAGTCCATTATACAGGGTGATAATGCTTATTTAATAGTATTGCTATGGTGAGTGCTGTGAAGTGTGTAAACCTGGTGATTCGCAGACCTGTACCCCTGGGGATAAAAATATATGTTTATAAAGCTGTAAAAAAAAAAAGAAAAAAGAAAGGATGAATACCCAAGTTTTGTAGCAACATGGACGGGACTGGAAGAGATTATGCTGAGTGAAATAAGTCAAGCAGAGAGAGTCAATTATCATATGGTTTCACTTATTTGTGGAGCATAACAAATAGCATGGAGGACAAGGGGAGATGGAGAGGAGAAGGGAGTTGAGGGAAATTGGAAGGGGAGGTGAACCATGAGAGACTATGGACTCTGAAAAACGATCTGAGAATTTTGAAGGGGTGGGGGGCGGGAGGTTGGGAGCACCAGGTTGTGGGTATTGTAGAGGGCACGGATTGCATGGAGCACTGGGTGTGGTGCAAAAATAATGAATACTGTTATGCTGAAAAAATAAAAAATTAAAAACAAAAACAAAAACAAACACAAAAAAAACTAAAAAAAATTATTATTATTATTATTTTATTTGACAGTATTATAAGGAAGCATATATTTTGAAAGATACTTCAATATGATGTCTCATACATACCAAGTGTTCAATAAATAGCAAATGTTATTCCAGTCTAATTTCATAAATGAAATAGTAATAAGTATTTAATGATGCACCACAAGTCATAGCAGCTGACTTCTCTCACAGCAGACACCACTGCAGAACCCAGATGATCCCAGGAGATGCTTAATCTGAGCAGAAGTGGGTTTGGAAGGACTGTGAGATATGGGAAATTGAGTCTTCATCCTGGGTTAGCTGCTCAGAGTGGAGAGCAGGGACTGGACACATCGTTTTAAGGGTTCTTAATTCCTCCCCCCCCCCGCCAAGTCAAACTGTAAGATAATGAGGATCCTTTCTAAGGAAAACATCATGTGAATGTTCAATGTAGAGCCTAGAAGAACTGCAGATTTGACTAGACCAAAAAGGCTGGGAATGGATGGGTAACACCGCCTTGGAATGAGGAGGAGGGGAAGAAAGGTTTAGAGCGGGGGTAGCTTAAGCCATAAGAGGAGGGTGCCCTAAAGGATTATCTTGTAAATAAAGTCCTAAAGAATCCCAGTGGTGCTTTTTGCTTACCCCTGTGAGGGGGGGGGTGGTTATCAGATGTTCATGTTGGTGGCAACTGTTCAGCTAGCTTCTTCTCCCCATGGTCCAACCTTTTGTCAAACTGAAATACTTGCTCAGCAAAATTCCCATATCCATACCTGAATGGGACCAGGTCAGAATTATTGTAGCAAAGGAGGCAGCAAAGGCCAAATGGGGATAGAGGGGAATGGGGAATGAACCGTGCTTTCCATTCAGTGTCAATCCTGCACAGCATGGTTCCAAGAAGGCTTCATTTGTTTGCTTGTTTGCAGCAAAGAACTTGGTGAGAAAATCTCAGTGGGGAGATAAATACCTGTCAAAAGCTGTACAGAATTTCCCAGGGAGACGACTTGTATGAAAGCCTTTATTTAACCAAGAGCGAAGAAAGGAGTATTTTTCATGCATTGTGGGAGAATTAGTGAGACATAACTTATCTCTCCTGAGAGAAAGTCCCAAAGAGAGGTCTGCTCTGTGTGTGTTTCCAAGCTCTTTCCAGATGGGAGGGTTTTATTCCCTTTACTTACAGACATCTGCTGATGCACCTTTGTTTTCTGTTTTCCTGCAGGTGGATCAGCAACTGCGACTAAGTTACAACTTCTCCCCAGAAGTCGAATTCAGGGCCATACGGTCACTCATCCTGGGCAAAGTCAGAGGTTTGTTGTTCTTGTCCATTCCTTTCCAGTGGGCTTTGTTGAAATCAATGAAGAAATAAATAATTTCCCTTGGGTTTTTTAGTGATTCAAATCTGGAGGCTCTTGCTCCTTTAACATGCAAGATTTAAAATTAAGGGTTCTGGGGCACCTGAGTGGTTCAGTGGGTTAAGCCTCTGCCTTCGGCTCAGGTCATGATCTCAGGGTCCTGGGATCGAGTACCGCATTGGGTTCTCTGCTCAGCAGGGAGCCTGCTTCCCCCTCTCTCTGCCTGCCTCTCTGCCTACCTGTGATCTCTGTCTGTCAAGTAAATAAATAAAATCTTTAAGAAAAAATAAAATTAAATTAAGGGTTCTGGCATAGGATGTGCTGAGACATATGTGGCAGGGTTGGGAGCTGGCATTTACATTTACTTTATAGAAGGCTGAGTAAGGCACATTAACATAGAAGTTGAGTAAAATAATGTTTTCTTACTTTATAATTAATTAACTTCAGATATTTATTTTTTAACTTAAATTTTCTTAATTTTTACTTAAATAAATTAAGGAATTTGGCTATCTGATTATTGGATTGTTCAAATGATTAGTCTCTTCATTAATTCATCACCAATTGAAAGAGGTTTGAAATCTCTTATAGTAGATTTTGTTTTTTTCTACTGGAAGTTCTATAAATTTTCATCTTATATACAATAAGAGTCTATTAGATGCATGCAAGATTGAAATTTTTTTATCTTGATAAATTGAACATTTTTTTCACACTAAAGTAGTCTTTTTAACTTAATTTCTCCTTGGGATTAAATCTGTTTTGTCTATTATTAATAAATCTGATTCACTTGTGTTTTAGTTAGTATTTGTGTGGTCTATCTTTTTCCCATATATTTTTTTCAATTTTTCTTTTTCTTCCCTTTTTTTCTCATTTTTTAAAAATTCAAGTGTAATGAAGATACAGTGTTATACCCCTTTCAAATATGCAATGTAACGATTAAGCAATTCTATACAGAGCTCGGTGCTCATCACAATAACTGTACTTTAAAAAAAAAAAACGTTTATTTATTTGAGAGAGAGAGAGAAGAGCACAAGTGGGGTTATGGGTAGAGGGAGAGAAACTCAAGCAGATTCCCCACTGAACACAGAGCTCTGTGGACCCCGAGATCTCAGGACCCTGAGATCATGACCTGAGCTGAAATCAAGAATCAAGTGCTTACTGACTGAGCCACCCAAGTATCCTATGATTAGTTTATTCTTGATCTTTCATTTTCTTTAGGCTTTCTTTCACAAGCTTTAATCTTGTGAAGAATATATAGCTGAATTTTATACTTCTTCCAATCTGACCATCTTTGGGTTATAAATTGACAAATGTAAGCCTCTCTACATTTTGTGGTTGCTTGTATGATTGGATTTATCTCTGCTTTATTATTTTCTATTCATTCAACTTTTTAGGAATTTTGAGCAAGAATTCATTTAACACTGGAAATAAGTTGCTTGCAAAATTGTGGAACCCCTTCCAGTATTGGTAGATTCTTGTTGCAGTCTTTTGGAATGATTCTTCAGCCATTCTGAAGGGATTTATGGGGGCTATTAGCTCTGAGACCATCACTGATGAGAATCTAGAGTCCAGAAGCCACTGAGGCCTCAGTCCTATAATACTGCTCCCCAGGAGGCAGGAAAAGTTCTCTGAAAAGTGATGGCAGGAGACACTTCATGTTACCATGATTTTCCTTGCCGGTAGAAACAACTGAAAAGGCATAAAAATGACTACTGTCTCACTGTACCCTTCCAGATCCATAACTTATTTCATTTCTAGAACATTATGCATGTCCAGAAACCCAGCTGCAGTCAAGTCCGGAAAAGTCAATTTTAGCTTCCAAAACAGCAGTTGAATGAGCCAGTCACCACTGACCAATGTCTAGATCAAATTTAGTGTGTTTATTTTCTGATTTCCAACCCTCCTATTAATAACAATTGTTTTATGTTTATGTTCTATGTAGACACCATTATTGTTATGGTTGCATTTATTTATGTATGTATGTATGTATGTATGTATGTATGTACGAGTGGGGCTAGGGAGGGCAGAGGGGAGAGGGAAAGAGAGAATCCCAAGCAGACTCCAAGCTGAGCTCAGACACCAACACAGGGTTCAATCTCACAACTCCAATATCATGACCCAGGCAGAAATAAAGGGTTGGACATTTAAGGACTGAGACACCCAGGTACCCTGACACTATTATTTGATTTACCAATGCAGTCACTAATTTACTGGTTCTTATTACTTCGTATGCTTCATAACTTTCTACTTTCTTTTTTTTTTTTTTTTTTTTTTTTTTTTTAAAGATTTTATTTATTTATTTGACAGAGAGAAATCACAAGTAGGCAGAGAGGCAGGCAGAGAGAGAGGAGGAAGCAGGCTCCCTGCTGAGCAGAAAGCCCGATGTGGGGCTCGAACCCAGGACCTGGGATCATGACCTGAGCCGAAAGCAGCGGCTTAACCCTCTGAGCCACCCAGGCGCCCCAACTTTCTACTTTCTATAGCGTTTCGATTCCTTCTTTCTGAAGGAAATCCTTATGAGTTTCTGTTTTGTTACGTGTCCCTTCATCTGATAAAGGACTTTATTTCACCTTTATTAATGGAAGTTAATTTTGCTATATGTACAATTCAATAATAAAAGAAAATTTTCTCTCTGATACTGAGAAAATTATTCAGGTACATGAAAGAGCTAGCTCACACACATAAAAACCCGTTATACTCATCTGTGCCCAATTCTGCATTCCCTGATGTTGAGGGACCAGTTTTAAACCCTCACCAGCACATCACTCTAGTCTTCTGTCTTTTGCTATTACTGCTGAAAAGTTGGCTGTCAGTCTGTCCTGCCTTTGAAAGTGCTCTGACCACCCTCACCCCAATCACCCACAAGCTACATTTAAGGTCCTCTTTTTTATTTAGGTGTTTTGCAGTTTTGTAGTCTTTGGCTGATAGTATATTTCTTTTAAAGTATCTTATTTGATGTTTGTGTTTCCTGTTTGTATCTATTTATTAGATCTTATGAATCTATGTATCTATATCAAATGTACTATTCACATGTATCCATGTATTAATTCTCAAAAATACTCAGCATGTCAAATCAGGCTTCTTTCTTATTCTCTCTGTTCAATTATTTTAGACCCACACTAGGTAAATTTTATATTTTCTAATTTTGTCTCCATGTTTCTTACTGTACTTTTATAATAAGTATTATTATTATTATTATTATTATTATTTTTGTCTATCTTGCTTTCTGGGGAATGTATTGTTTTTTCCTATCTTCAAATTCACTAATTCTCTCTTTAGCTCTCCCTAATATCTCATTTAATCCAGTCAATGAGACATTTTTCATTGATTATCATTTTATTTCTGGAAGTTTTTATTTGCTCTTTTTCAAACATATCTGTTTATTTAGTCTGTTTTCTCATTTTTATGTTTCTACATTTTATTCTTTAAATATTATGTTAATAGCTATTGAACATTTTGCCTCTGACAATCCTGATATCTGAAATCTGTAGGGGTCTAAATCTGTAATTTTTGGTTTTCTAGTCCTTGCCTATGGTCCCTTGTTCTCATGTGTGAAAACTGAATTTGTTGAAATTAATTTGTAGGAACATTGATGATCAAAAATTGGGAAGCTTTCCTTCTCCAGGCAAAATTTGCATTTAATTTTGCCAGATACCAGGAGGTGCTGCCAATTTAGGATTATTTCAAGTTCTCACTTTGGTTTGTTCTTGTTTTCGCTTTTGTGTTTTCTGAAAAGAGAGTATAAGCTTGAGCTGCAGGCCTGACTGAGAACAAACCTATGACTGAAGTTTTAGCAGAAATTTTGTTACTACTAATATCAGAATATGTCATCTGATTACTTTTGTTACTTTTTTTTAACAATTCAAAGCTGCATCAGAAATGGACAGGTTCTATGTTTATTCCATTTGCTGTTAGGTGATATTCTTTTCTAGTCTACTTTTCACTAAAGCTTCATGTGTGAGTCTCGGATTCAACATCTTCATTTGGCAAGAGGCTCACGGCTTGGATTTCTGTTCTACAAGGTGGCATAAGTATTTCCCCATGATACAACCTTGATATTGGTTTATGGTTCACTACCTTGATTTTTTCTTCCCATCCCTCCAAAAAGTCCTCTTAAAACTTATGACTTTGTTCCTGAAGTTCAGTGAGACAGTTAAAGTATGTTTATTGATTTTAATGAAGCAGAATTACATTTTACAGTATCTAGTCTATTGTTTGTTCTATACTACATAAATGTATATATAGATTCCTGCCATCCTTACTTCAGCTAAATCAAAAGAATCTTGGGAGGAAAGACAATTAGGGCTGTATGACCACAAAACTTAGTTGTTTTTCATAGCACCTTTTTTTTTTTTTTAAGATTGTATTTATTTGACAGAAAGAGACACAGCGAGAGAGGGGAACACAAGCAGGGGTAGTGGGAGAGGGAGAAGCAGGCTTTCCGCTGAGCAGGGAGCCTGATACAGGGCTTAATCCCAGGACCCCGGTTTCATGACCTGAGCTGAAGGCAGATGCTCAATGACTAAGCCACCCAAGCGTCCCTTTCATAGCACCTTCTTTGTGCAATGGAAGCTTTAGAAACAACCACTTATTTAAACAGTGTCCCTCCAATATTAGTCTTGTCACCATGTGGGATGTTCCCGTGGTCTTCCCATCTTTTAAATTAAACTCGTAATACGTAAGACTGAAAAGGTAACATTTTAATTAAAGGTACTAAATCACTGAGGGATACCTTGTCATTTTGTTTTGGGTACTCTGTGAGGAAAGATTGGAAAGAACTTGGTTAAGGTTGGGGAATAATACTCAGTAAAATCTCTTCCTTATGCTCACATTCGGGGACTCCCAACTGCTGGCCTCTCTCCCCATCCCAACTGCTGTTACAAACAGGAACCTCAATTAACCTCACCACTTCTGGTCTATGAGAGGTCTGTAGCTGGAGGAGAAGAAGGTGATATGAATATCAGCTTCATTATTAAGAAGGGACGCTGATCCTGGGAACTTGTTGGGATTAAGCCTTATGCATTAGAAAGAAAAAAGATGGTACACCAATAGGTAAGTGGCAATGATGGCAAATGAAACCCTACTCCACAATTTTAGTAGATCCCACAAGTCTGTTGGACACCTTCAACTCTAAAACAATGATGTGCAAGCATTTTTCATCGTAGATACCCAGGGCAAACAAGGGCAATAAATCTATTGCCTCAGTTTTCTTCAGTATCACTAATAGCATTCCATAATGATACAAGAACAGGTTATTTTTGTTTTGTTTTGTTTTTTCATTTCATATATATAATGATGAGTAAAACAGTTTCTTTCCTGAGAATTTCTGTGATGCAGGGACTAGTCCATGAAAATAACATACAATCATTGACATTAAAAACTGATTGCAGATGCTTACCTCTGGTAAGTTATGGGATATCTCTACATTTCTTCCTTGGTTCACTGACACTGTTTGATTTTTAGGGGAGTGTTTTTTGTTTGTTTTTTGTTGTTTGTTTTTGTTGTATGTTTTTTAGCTTGGTTCTATTGCATCAGTGGATTTTCAGAGAAATTAAAAAAAAAGAGAGAGATTGTGTATTTAGGCAAGCCATCCTTTTGGACAAGATCATCTGTTTCTAGTTAATAACAGTTCTTTAGAAAACATAGAAATGCATTCTTTAGATTCAAATAGTGTGACTTATCTGTGTGTTCCTAAGTATCCATCTGATTTGGCCTGGGCAAGAGAGCATGGACATTAGACATATTTAAGAATTCAAAAATCTTTAAACTTCTAAAAGAAACTACCTACTTTGGGGCGCCTGGGTGGCTCAGTGGGTTAAAGCCTCTGCTTTCGGCTCAGGTCATGATCTCAGGGTCCTGGGATCAAGCCCTGCATCGGGCTCTCTGCTCAGCAGGGAACCTGCTTCCCTCTCTCTCTCTCTGCCTGCCTCTCTGCCTACTTGTGATCTCTCTCTCTTTGTCAAATAAATAAAATCTTTAAAAAAAAAAAGAAACTGCCTATTTTGGTTTTGGTTTTGTTTTAATGTATTTTTTTCTGGCCCTGGCTTTCCCTAATTTTCTGTGCCAGATATATCATTAAATTTGTCTGTAACATTAAAAAAAAAAAAACAACTATTTTGGTAACTAATAATTAAGGAATTATTGTTGTTGCTATTATTATTATTATTAATCATTATTATCTTCCCAGAGGAGCTTTCTTAACTGTATTACAGATTTAGGAAGTAGCTACTTTTTAAAATATGGAAACATGTTAAATTTTAAGTAGAAATAAATCATAGCATTGCCTTTATACCATAGCTACCAGATACTGAATAAACACTACCATGAGACTTGTACTCAGGGCATGCTTATAGGATTGTCTGTTTATGGAGCTAACATTGACTAATTCCCTGCCTACTTGCCAATTTGAAAGGCCAAAGCTCACACCTGGCAGAGGCATTATTCTTGTGCTCTGATGGCTGTTTGCCCACATGGCTTCAAAGTTCAGTTGGTCCTAAGAAGCCATATGGAAATTGAAAGAATTCCTTCTCAACCTGCATAAAACCCAGCTAATCTGGAAATTGCAAAGCTAGCCGTGAACACTTGCAGATGATTTTTGGTCTATTAAAATGAAGTGAGGTTTGACTGTGTCTGTAGAGCAGGGTCCTTGAATTCTTTCAAATCCCTCAGTTTTGAACTTCAAGCCTACTGTGTCTTCAGCAACATCAGAACATTGTTGAATGAATGCCCTGATTATTGTTATGTTAAATTATTTCCAGACTATCTTATAGAAGGTTAGTTATGGTTGCCATTTTTAGAAAGTGCAGCAGAATTTGTGCATATAAATGAAAGGTGGGTACTTCAAAGTACTCATTTTGAAAGACTGCATATACCCTCATTTCTTTATGACTTTGTACAGAGTTGGATTCCCCTTATGATTCAAACCTGGTAGAGTTGATGTACACTGAGAAGTAAAGTTAAAAAGTGAAAGATGCTCAGCTTTTCAGGGACAAGGTGACACATGTTTGGTTCTCTGTGCTGTAATTGCTGTCATGTGACCATGGGGAAGTTGTCCAATCTGTCTGTAGTTCCTCACCAGTAAAATGAAGATGAGCTGCTTGATTAACTCATAGAGCTGTGTAAAGATTACATGAAACACTATATACAAAGCATTTGGAATTTAACACACACCCAATAAATGTTAATTTACTCAGTTTAAGATTGTAGGAACATAGAGAGCTGATGTTTTGCTCTAAGACTCTGGAAAGGCAGCTGTAAAGGTAGCTACCAAGAAGGGACACAGATGTGCTCTAAATGGCAGTGCTGAACCATTGCAGGTCAAAGACCTGAGGGTGACTTGCCATCAGAGCTGTTTCATGGGTGTATCAAGCTAACACCAACTAAAACAGTGGTGATGGTAGAGAATATAAGGTGGAATGGTGAAAATGGAAGGTTCAGTGTGTAAGATTTGTTTCAGGTACAAATGTGACCATGATTTAGTCTTTGTTAATCTGTTTCTTGCTCTACTTTTAACTCTGCTTACTTTTCTGTGCGGCTTCGTTCTCAGGCAGAATTTCAAGATTAACAAAGGTGGAATCAGCAACTCCAAGCTTAAATACTACCATTTCAGCTTCCCAGATAGAAAGAAGGCCTTGGATTTCTAAAATTTTCAAAGTCCTGGATTGACTCTTAAAGGACCAATTTGTGTCAGGTGACAATGTCAGATGATTACAATGTCAAAGTTATTGGAATACACTGAATGACTATTCCTGAATTCAAAGCACCCAGCTATGGCCCTATGGGGTAAAAGGGTCAGCTCAGCATTAACCACATGTGCTGAGAACAGGGAAGCTGAAGTGCTCTTCCAAGAAAGTGAGATGAATTGTGACTAGGGGAAATCAACAATAATCCAATAATGTCACTGCTTTTCTCAGCTGCCATCTCCTTCTTCCTATTCTTCTTCCTGTTCTTCTTCCTCCTCCTCTCCTCCTCCTCCTCCTCCTCTTTCTTCTTCAATTATTATTATTATGAGAGACCCAGAGACAGAGTTCTTGAGAAGGGGAAAGGGGCAGAAGAAGAAAGGGAGAGAAAATCTCAAGCAGACCCCACAAGACTGATGTGGGACTGAATTACCCCAAGATTACTACCTGAGCTGAAATCAAGTGTCAGATGCCTAACTGACTGAGCCACACAGGTGCTCCTATATTCTGCTTCTGTTAAACAGGAGAGAGGTGAATGCAGTTACAGAGGACAGACTAGAAGTTGTGCATAATTTTGGAACTGCATTATGCTTATGGGCATCAACAGCCCAAATATGTCACAATAGTTAAAATAGAAGTTGAGAAATGTTCTTTTAAGAAATGCATGTTACCTTCCTTGGGACAAGTTTATAGCTTTCCAAGAGACTCCACTGAGAAAGTTTTCCCTTTGAAAAAAGTATTCATTCATTCATTCTGAAAGCATAGGTTTCTTAAAAAATCTTATTTAGTTTCTGTTCATTCCCAGTTCTTTAGTAAATAAAAAGATTGCCAAACCGGAACCTTTTCTGATTTCTGATAATGCGTGTAATTGTCTCATACTATGTCCAGAGATTTCTTTTGTGATACTGTTTCTCTGGGTAATAAGATATTTCAGATTCATTAATCTAATCTGATCTCCTCATGAAGTGAATCATGCGTTTTCAAGTATCCCAAAATATCAGATTGCAGTAATCATGCCAATTTCTTAAATACACAAACCTTATCCTTTGTATTTTGAAGACAGCCAACACTGAATTGTAATTTGGTTATACAGGATTTGCTACTGTTTCTTAAAAAACAAAACAAAACAAAACAAAACAAAACAATAACAACAACGACAACAAACTGCCTTTGTTCCCCATAGAGAATTTCAATAGATGATTTAGTTTCACTTCATGCAGAAGGAATGTGTGTTATCTTCTGATTTAAAATGCAATTTTATTTTGTGTTTGAAATGAATCACTTCATGATAGGAGCCTAGACCTACTCCCTGCTCTGTGCTGCTCTGCAGAATTCTTCTTTGTAAAAGCAAAAGCGCATTTTGAACAGTATGCCCCTTGGTTACTCATTCAATCTACTCTCTTGCTTGCCCTATCTAAACTAGTGGTAAAAACGGAAGGAAGGAAAGGTATCTAAGATATGATGTTTCCAAATGTAGACTATCCTCAGCTGTGAGGAGATGTTTTAATCTTTTCGAGAAAGGGATGGCCCTTCCAAGGAAGTGTCAAACTTGGTACATCTTTGCCTGGCTCTGTTAGCAAAGGATATTTCCTGTGGTCTACCACAAGTGCCATGGTGTGACTGTTACGGATAGAAGTTCAATCAATTTTTATCATATTCAGGAGTCCTTAAGAGAAAAAAAGAAAGTGTACATTGTCTGGAATATCTGTCATTCTTTTAAAACCAAACTATGGGGCGCCTGGGTGGCTCAGTGGGTTAAGCCGCTGCCTTTGGCTCAGGTCATGATCTCAGGGTCCTGGGATCGAGTCCCACATCGGGCTCTCTGCTCAGCAAGAAGCCTGCTTCCCTCTCTCTCTCTCTCTCTGCCTTCCTCTCCATCTACTTGTGATTTCTCTCTGTCAAATAAATAAAAATAAAAATCTAAAAAAAAAAAAAAAAGGCAAAGTATTTCTAAAAAAAAAAAAAAAAAAAAACTATGACAGGAGTGATCGAGAGAGTGGAATCCAGACTTTATTTTATTTATTTTTTATTATTATGTTATGTTAGTCACATACAGTACAATCATTAGTTTTTAAACATGAAGTCTACCACTTGTTAAGTCTGTGATATTGGGCAAGTCACTTAACCTCTGTGACTTAGTCTCCTCACCTATAAAATAGCTATATAATAGCACTGACCTCCTGAGATGTTGTGAGGAAAAAAAAAATGAGTTAACATAAGAACTTAGATCTAACACAGAGCAGTGTATTATTAAATAATAATAGTACAAATAATTTCCAGTTACTCTTATACTTTTAATATCAGTATGCTATAAATATTATACAAGTATTATTAGTATTTGATTAGTGAAGAAAATCTAGTACTTACCATAGCCTGAAAGAGATACTCCAAAACCTTGAAAAACTTTAATATTCCCAATCTCACCTTGATGATTTCCTTTGAAAGTGGAATAATTATAAAGTAAGAAGCATCTATAGAACAGGAACGATTTATTTGCTCATCTGATTGTTTGGGGTATCTCGGTGGCCTAGTAAACTGCATGGCCCATTATAATTCTCAATAGATTTTCCATGATAAGACCCTACCTCTAACTGATGCTTGGCAAATAATCAATTCATAATTTCTGATGAATACATCTTAAGAGAGTTAAACCAGGTCACACCTACCTGATATTCTTTACATGTATGTTCTCAGTTGCTCCTCATGGATTTTAACCATGTGAGAGTTGGTGGATCAACTAAGCTTAAAACATAGGATCCAATGGGATTTTTAGAAATGTCAGCCACCACCTCCATCCCTCTCTCATTCACAATATGGAGGAATCATGGAGTTCCCAAGACAGGACCTGAGTCTTATGTACGGCTACATACTTGCTACTATATCAGGAAGCACATATTAAGTGCCCCTTTGCATTTCTTGAGGAAAAAACAATGGATAATGTGTAAATATTAGAGTTATAGGAATTGAAAGTTCATTCTTCTACACATTAATGGGCTCAAGGCCATACAGCTCAACTCACTGTAGCTTGATCTTTGGTGAGGATCTCCAGATTCCCCGTATACTGTGTTTGTCCTTACAATGGTACCTGGTAGTGGGGTAGAAAATTAACTGGCTTGGTATCAGGCAGTGCGGGGGTTAAATCCTATAATAGTCACCTACTAGCTATGTCCCTACTCTTAACTTCTCTTCTTTGGGCCTGGTATCCTCATCTGTATAGTAGTGGTAATACTTGCTGTATTGACTGGTGATGAAGATAAGAGGTAATGTGTGTAAAATGTCTGGCACACTGTGGTATTTGAAAACAGCAGCTATTATTAATAAGATCATACAGCCATCCTGCCTATTGATTTTCTTCAGCTGGTATCCATTTTCCTTGCCAATGGCCCTGCTATTGATTTGTTTACCCTTGGCCTGAGAGATCTGGGACAATGTTACAAATGTCAGCGTTGACAAGGTAATGAAGTGAAGGGGTTCCTAGCTGAGTAATTAACTCTACAGCAGCCCTTCTGTTACCTTCCCCCAGCTCAGTGGGAATGGAAGCACTAACCTGGTCAGAAACTGAAAGGGGCAGTGGAACAAACACACATTAGAATTGTAGATGTTTTCCCATGGAGTGGAGAGAAAATCCAGGTACAAAGAGGGTCATGTGACCACTGGTTACTCATTTAGTCTACCAGGGTTTTATTTTTGGAAGATGCCCTTAATAATAATAAAGTGAGTATTAAAACAGATTAAGAAGTCATGAAGTTCATTTCCACTTATGAGTAAATATGGGGTATCCACTTCTAGGAGAGATTTGATCTGAATCCCTGCATCTTTTCTTTTTTTTTTCCTTTTTTTTTAAAAATTTTTTTCAGCATAACAGTATTCATTGTTTTTGTACCACACCCAGTGCTCCATGCAGTCCGTGCCCTCTCTAATACCCACCACCTGGTTCCCCCAACCTCCCACCCCCCCACCTCTTCAAACCCTTCAGATTGTTTTTCAGTCCATAGTCTCTCATTGTTCACCTCCCCTTCTAATTTCCCCCAACTGCCTTCTCCTTACTCCCCATGTCCTCCATGCTATCCCTGCATCTTTTCTATTTCACTTCCACAGGGATTTTCGCAAGTGATCAGTGTCAGGACTTGACACCTGTAGCTAATATGCTAATGTTCTCTACCTTTAGCTTGAGAAAAAATCAGATTGCCTGCTTTCCAATGAGAAGGATAAATAAGTAAATCTTTCTACTTAGAAAATTTCTGGCTTAAGATGATCTCTTAAAATGAATCACAATTTTTTCTAGTCTACCAAAGACTTGGATATGTGCTTTAGCTTCCCAATCTTTTTCCTTGCTTTTTACAAAATACTTCTATAGAATATAAGCTTCAAATAGGCCATTACACTCTTAAAAGATTAATGTTATATAAATGTTTGGAATTAGGAAGATTACACCCAAGCATTCTTTGTGGGTAATTAATTCAATGCAGCCTTTGAGTACCTAATATGTACAAGACAAGATTTTAAATGAAACTAAGAATATTTTTAAGAGATATAGCTTTGGGATGATTGCTCCCAAGATGATAAAACACAAATCTATGCAGGTACCCTTATTTAATGATTATAATATGAGTAATTTTACTAAGTGTTTCTAGGATTCTTGAGAGAGAGAAACCATTTCTAGCCAAGATGATTCTGAGTAGTGTCCTGGAAGGGATCACTCTGACCCTAGTCTTGAAGCACAGAGATGGTCTCAGGAGATGGAGTGCATTTTTGGGAAGCAGTGGTGTAAGCCAAATAAGACAATCAGAAGGCAAAGATAGAGTGCTCGCAATAATAAATAGGCCATCTTCAGATGTTCTTCTTTGTGCCAGGGAGTAGAGAGCAAAAAGGCAAACAGGAAGGTCCAGGTGGGATCATACTGTGTTCTGCCAAGATGTTTGGACTTCATTATGTAAATGGCAGAAAGCACTTAGGAGGACTCTCATGGTCAGAGCTGCTGGTGTAACTCTCTTTTATGGGTAACAGGTAAGATGGAGAAGAGAGAGACTGGTGTGGAGGCTATGCTAATATCTGTCCTTTGAGTAGGAAAGGACAAGAGCCTGGACCAAAGGATAGCAATAAAACTTGGGAACAGGTGCAGGGGAAGCTTATGAAGTAGAAATTGGAGTATCTGGGTAAGTCACTGGGTAGGTGGATAGAAGTATAAGGTGGACTGGAGAGGAGCACAAGAGAATGGGAACTGAGTTGTAGCGTTGGTCAGTCATTGCAGACGGAAATCAGTTTTGGTCTGGCCTGAGTTCATGTTTGCTAACTTGAGGCAACATTATGGTGGATTGTAAAGCTGATACATTACATACTACCTTTAAGCCAGCACTCCAGGCCTGGTCAACTGCTTCTGGATTTGTGAAATTTCTATCATCAAGGACAGGGCAAAGGGGCACATACCAGACTGTACTAGGAAAGTCCTGCTTGGACCCTTCCCAGTGTGTCGATTTCTGCATTAGTCCACTTCCACACGGGATACCCTGAGTTAGCTTACCATTCCTTGGCTTATAGTTCTTATCTGTGTATGTAGTTGTTTCCCTGGGGAAGACTATGGTCTTTGAATGAAGGGACTTTTTGTTATCTGTATTCTTATCACTCCCATGTCATAGCACTTGCCTTTGTGCTGTGACTGTTCTCCATATGCATTTTACAATACAGTTCTTCTGACTAGTGTATTACAGATAGAGTGCCTGTTGTCTGTGCAGGAGGAAAATGCCTGTGTTCATATTCCTGATTTTATAATCCAGCGCTAGGGTGAACAGCCATTCTGGTCTGTGGGAGACTGGAGAATTTCTAGGGACAAGGAATTCTCAGTGCTAAAACGGAAAAGATCCTGGACAACCCTGGGCAAGTAGTTACTCCATGCCATGCCTAGTTGAGGGATTCTGAATAGCTTGGAGGAACCAGACTCAGGGCTTTGGATGCTAGCTGAGCAATCAGGTCTCCTGTTAGTCACAGTCAGAGCAGAGCCCAGCAGTTACTAACCCAGCTGGCTGACCCAAGTGAGGCTGGAGAGGGAGTGAGAACAAACCAGTCAGCTTACTGACTAGCACCTCCCAATCCCCTGCTGTGGTGCTGAGCATGTGTGCAGAGATACTGAAGAGTGTTAGGTTGTTTCTGCCCTTACAAATCCAGTGGGCTCAATGGAGACATGAAAGTGCATGCAAGCAGTAATCTCACAACAATCTCTAACTCATGGAAATTGGATCCTAAGGGCATTAAGAGCCCAAAGAAAGGAAGAAGCAAAACCAAACCATCCGTAGCTAGGATACTGTTCACCTACTGATTCTGGATGGGGAACGTCAAGCCTTTGTTTGTGAACCTATCATTTCTTGCTATGGCTAGCAGTGGGGTCTTTCCATTGGAGGAAACTTGTAGACACATAGGTATCAAATGTGCATAGCATGACATGCTCTCCATCTCTGAGCAGGAGAGCTCACCTGCATCTTCCATTCTAGCAAGGACTCACATTATCCAGCAAGTGGTGGCCTTGGTTATTGGCAGAATGGTTCTCCTGAGGTCTGAGTGAAATTTTGTATACATGGGAAGCTTAGCTCTTATAGATTAATATGGAGTTTCAAAATGGAGTTATCTTATCACTCTGAGTATATTGGTGTGTGTGTGTGTGTGTGTGTCCCTCCGTTCTGATTATTTCTGCATAGTTACTTTGTCCCAAGTTTTTTTTTTTTCCCCTCTGTTATGTCATTTGATCTCCCCCATTCTCATTAGAGGATTTTCTCAGAGCTTTAATGATCCCAGGCTTTTTGCCTGTATTTAAGAATGGGTTTGTGAGCATGTGTTCAATGGGAGCTACACTGAAGGATATGGCTGGGCCTTTAATTAGAAAAACTCTAATTGCATCTTCAGGCCATGCTTTTGGGATAGCCATATTTCCCAGGAAAGACCTTTCCAGTCCCCTGCTTGGAAGGAGGAAGATTTTGAAAGTCCTGATGGGAAGAACAATCTGAGGCACATTATCTGCTGGGGAAAAGCGCTTGTATTTCCTTTGTTTTCTGTGGCCTGAGTTGTGGGCCCTTCCCTCACCTACCTGTCATAATCCCACAGTATCATAGCACTTACTTATTCATTTCTCCAAGAAGTATGGGCAGTTGAAGTTCTAAAGTGCACTATTTGGAGTTATTTTCTCTTTCTCTAGGATTTCTGTCTTTATGAGGTGATCACTGCAGAGTTGGCTGTAACAGAACAAAAGGCTTTTGGATGCCAAATATTCCAAATTTAGAACCTACTCGTGTAAGTCAGGGCTCAGCCAGTAAAGCCTCACTGTGGGAGATACTATGTTTGAACCTGCAAAGAGCAGGTTCACATGATCATGGAAGCTGAGCATGAGCTCTGAAGTCTCAGGGTGGGCTCCTGGGAAGTGCAGGCTGGCACTCTGAGGCATTGGCTGTGCACAGTGGGATTTCTTCTTCAGCAAAGCTTAGAGAGCCACTTTGCTATAAATCCTTGCAACCCATCGAATCAGACTCACACAGATTATCTAAGATAACCAGTCAACTGATTATGGATTTCATTCACAGCTACAAGATACTTTCTTGGCAACAGTCAAATTGGTGTTTGAATAACAGTAGACTACTGCCTGGCCAAGGAAGCATATCAATAGACCATTGTTGCACTTTCTCATTTGTGTGTGTGTTTTTTTTAATTGAAGTAAAATTATCCTAACTTAAAATTATAATTTTAAAGTATGCAATTCAATAATATTTATTACATTCACAATGTTATTACATTATTTATATACAGTTCCCAAACATCAACATAAAGGGGACCCTGAGCCAATTAGCAATCACTCCTCATTTTCCCTTCTTCCCTGCTCGAGGCAAGCACTAGCTGCTTTCTGTATCTATTGATTTACCTATACAGGATGTTATCTATAATAGAATCATACAGTTTGTGACTTTTGGTGTCTCATTTTGTTTTTGTTTTTATTTTTTCACTTAGCATAGTTTTTGAGGCTCAGCAACATTGTAGCATCTATCAGTACTTTATTCCTTTTATGATTAAATAGTATTCCATTGTATGGATATACCCAATGTTTTGTTGTCCATTTATCTGCTTGTGGATATTTGGTATGTTTTTACCTTTTGGCTGCTGTAATGTAAATAGTGCTGCTGTGAAGATGTATTTATATGTATATTTGAATGCCAGTTTTCAGTTTTCTTAGGTAGATGTCTAGGAGTAGAATTGTTGTCTTTGGAAGGCTATCATACACAAGGTTTAGCCAACCAGGAAATTTAGGAAATCCTGTATTGTAACGTGGTTCCCCATGCCTTCCTGTCAATCCATAGAGGTCTTTAAAGAGGACTCCTGCTTGTTCTTCTGAAGACCCTACCTGTCTGCATCCTGGAGGAGGCAAATGTACTCCCACATCTTATCCTCCTAAGCCTCAAATATCAAATAATTAGACTAAGAACATGTATCTTTCCTTAGGCTCTGTCCCTGGAACCTTTGGAATTCTATGAGTCATATCTAAGTGATTAGCAATTACTGTTTGCCTTTCAACATGTCCGTAACATCAAAAAGCCCTGAATTCAAATTTTCAACATTTTTCCTTGTGTGGATCACAGACATATACTTTCAGTGGTCATAAGAACTCTTCTATCCAGTGCTTCTATAGGCATTGAGGTATGGGTTTAATCTTATTTATTTATTTATTTAATTTTTTAATTTGTATCTTATTTTTATTTATTTGTTTGTTTTATTTTTATTTTTATTTATTTTATTTCTTAGGGAAAGAGAAAGCAAGGGAAGCTCAAGAAGTCTCCATACTCATACTCATGTTAGAGCCCAATGCAGAACTCTATTCCATGACCTTGAGAAATGACCTGAGCTAAAATCAAGAGTCAGACACTCAAGTGACTGAGCCAATTACGCACCCCATCTTTATTTGTTGTTGTTTTTATCTTAGTGGTCCCACCTCCCCAAATAGTGTTCATAGGTCTGTACCTCTCAGTAGTGAGCTGTTTATTAATCATCAGCTAGAGACTCATCCGAGTAGCTGAGTGAATGCAGTGAAGCTTGTACACTTTGTAAAGGCAGAAAAGTGCAACAAGAGAACATGAGCTGTGACATCAGGCAGACCAAGCCTAAACCTGGACTCAAGCTTGGCTCAAACACTGGTTACTTGAGAGCTTGGCTCATTTCTTTATCTTATTTAGGTCTCAGTGTTCTTATCTGTAAAGCAAGAATAACTACTGCTTACCTATCAGGATTGTTTTGATACTTAAATAATTGTGTGTGTGTGTGTGTGTGTGTGTGTGTGTGTGTGTGTGTGTTGTGTGTAAGAGTATGTATGCATTATATATTTCCACACATAGTGCTTAGCACACTGTGACTAACTGATATTTCAATGTTAAATGGAAGCAGTTATAGAAGGGGAATCTGAAAGTGGAAATAGTAGAAAGAATTCCTGTGAAATTCATGCCAGAAAGAAAACTAGGCAGATGAGAAACTCAGTACCTCCTAACTTTTTCTTTTATAATATCTTTATATCTAGTTGCCTCAATCCATTGAGCATCTGATTCTTGAGTTCAGCTCCGGTCATGATCTCAGGGTCATGACATCAAGCCCTGCACTGAGCTCTGGGATCTGCTTGAGGTTCTCTCTCTCCCTCTCCCTCTGTCCCTCATCTCTCTTTCTCCATCTAATATGTTTACTCTCTGACACAAGGTATCCCCTTATAAAGGTATAGTTCTGCATAGCCAGAAGGCAGTGAGGATAGGATGGGATGAGCAGGCAGGACCAGATCCTGAAATGTCAGGACTGTTTGTTTGGTTTTCTGTAATATGATAGAAAGGCATAGATGCTTTTATTCGGAAAGGAGATAAAATTCTTAAATGCTTCCTTTGGTCTTCTTTACCCAGCAAGCTCTTTTCTAAGCTGTGGTGTTATATTTGTTATCACAATGTGAGGTGTTTTTGCAGTCATATACTCAAGTGCCCTTATATGATATGGCTGATATTTATTGATCAAATTAAAATGCAAATACTCTTATCTGTTACTACTAATGCCCCAAATTGCTAGGATAAAAATGGCAGCAGGTGCTTTCCTATTATAATTATGTCACACAAGTTCTTTAAATTTTTTTTTCCATTTGCTCCGTATATTCATTTTGCTTTTATTGAAGTATTTGAGTGGTTTAAGACTATAGTATTTCTACTGTTACCTCTGCTATTTCAAGGATGACTGGAATAAATATTACTTATTTATTCACTTACTTATTAATTACTATTTATTTATTTACTTAGTTATTTAGTTACTTATTGTTATTTTCAGTGGAATGAGTTCCAGTCAACTATCATCTACTGATACCAGCTACTTCCACAACCTTATTCCATGATATCTGTGAATTCCACAAGGACAGGGCTTTGGGAGTATTATAATATTCCCAAAGTATAATAACTTTTTGGGCTAGTTATTTTTATCCTGTTTTGAGAGGGTTCAGTAACTTGCCTTTTCTGTTTTAATGCCAGCTCATTTCTAGTTTCCAGCACCTGCAATAATTTTGCTGAGGGCTTTTTCTGGCTACTAAAATCATGCTTTGCCTGTTTACTTGGCAGGCCAGACATGTCAGGGATTTAATGGCTGCAGGGAAAAACCCTGAGTCAATGATAACATGATGTAGTATATAAATACCCCAGCTCCTTGCCACCAATCGGGATAAATATGGTGTGTGTGTGTGTTTTCCCCATTTTTTTTTTTCTAGTGTCTTTCCAGTTGGCCTCTGTCTGGTATGATAATGCATATATCACTAGTTTCCTTCCCACTTTTATTTTCTCCCTCACCCTGCCAGTGTTTTCCTTCGCTTCCTAAATAAAGTACAGACTCTCTAGTGCTTGCCTTAGAGTCTGCTTTTGGGAGAATTCAAACTCTAATGCTCAACCACACATATCAATTGGCTGAAGTGATATGCAAACCATCTAGAAAGCTGAGCTCAGGAGAGCCCTTCTCTTTCTCCATTTAGTCAAGTTCTGTCCACATGATTTCTCAGGGTAGTGGGGCTCTTTTCCTGGTAGGTTGGGGCCCCAATCCCCCAAGGCAGAAGGTGCCAGCACTCTTGAAGGTTAGTCCTGGAATTGGCAGAGTATCATTTACAATGGGCTCCATTGATCAAAGCAGCCACAAGTCAACTCACATTCAGTGGGACAGGAGATATAGCTTATGTCTCAATGGAAGGAATGTCAACAATTGTGGCCCCTTGTAATCTATCGCATGCAGGCACTCTACTCATTCTCATTTTATGAATGAATAAGCAGTCCAAAAGACATCATGTAAGTATACGAAGGACACAATGTTAGTAAGTGGGAGAGTTGAATGTTGAACCCAGGGAGCTGTCTGATTCATCGGTAATGAAAACCTGTGTCTAGAGGGGAAGTTACACAATTGTTTAATAGAATGTAAAGAAGAAAGTTAGTCTGAAGGGTATTGAATCAGACACTATAAAAAGTTTGCATCATATTCAATATTTATTCTCCTCTTCTTAATAGAACATAGTAGTGTTTTCTTGTTTTGTTTGCTTATTTGTTTGAGGGAAGTATTCCCCCTTGTTCAGTACATTCTCAGCCTTCTTTTTGGGTTAAAACTGGCCATGCAACATTGTCCTGGACAATGGGCTCAAAGCAGAAGTCACTAGGGTTTTCCAAAAGGCCTGACTTAGCAAGTATGCACACTTTTGTCCTTTACTCGCTCTATTTTTTTCTGCCTGGAACATAGACCTAGTAACTGAAACCCCTCAACTTATGTTATGAGGAAGACAAAGTCCCTAGTCTATGAGGCAGGACGTATAAATCTAGAAAAAATTCTGGTGATATCTGAAGCCAAGATACCAACCCTAGACTGGTTGACATCAGACTTTTTACTAACTGAGAATAAAATGAACTAATTTTTTTAGCTTGCTTCTTTCTTTCTTTCTCCTTCTTTCTTTTCTTTTCTTTTTTCTTATTTTCAATACATGCAGCCAAATTCAAATAACTAATATGGATAATTTGTGATTTTGTACTCCCTGAGTCAGATTGAGAAATAGGAAAGGAAAAGGCACTCTTTTAGCCAAACCTAAAAACTCTGATAGAGGGACAATGATATAAATTACCAAGTACTGATGACTGAGAGTTGGGACAATCTCTTATGGGTTCCTTGCCTTACAGAGAAGTCAGTGGATGAAATCTTTGTTCACATCTGGGTCATGGAACCAGTTTGACCTCAATTATTCTGGAGGCCACCTTGTGTGAATTCTGTAGTTTGTGGAGGAAGGACAGGAGACGGCCTGGAGGAGGAGGCTTCTGGGCTGGAACCATTGCCCGCTGGTGGATGCTGCACTATAATTGTGATATGCCTGCTTTAAAAGCTAAGCAGGCTCAACCTATGTTGTATACAGTTTGTCCTCAATTACCATTTACTGATTAAATTTGTGGTATGATCTGAAGCATGCTACAAAACACACTAATTCCAGGACACCTCTTATAGTGAAATCTCAGAAATATGCTTCTTCTTTTCATGAAATCTTTGAAGATTCATTTTAAAATATAAATATGCTCTTGAAGAAGAGCATAGTAACTAACCACCAAACATCATTACTTCATTAGGTTATCAGTCAATTAACATCTCCTTTCATCAGTAAGAGTTTGGTTCTCTGGGGTGAATACATTTTGCTGAAGAAGGTTAAATTCATGAAAAAAATACCATGTTGAGAAAAAAAACACATATAGAATAGAATCTGAAGGTCTAAACACTGAACATATTTATTGAGTTTCTACACTTCCACATCTGGGGCTCTTTGTCTGGAATAAAGCTTCACCACTGACTGTGGAAACTTGGACAAGGGGTTTTACCTCTCTAAACCCCAATTTCTTTATTTTGTAGCATGGAAAATAGCATAGTTCCTGTTCTCCAAGATCATTATGATATGATCATCACAACAGCGATGCTCCTTTAGCTTGAAGAGCACAAAGCCTGGTGCATCCCTGAAGCCCTATGAGTGTTAGCAGCATGACAGAGGAAGACAGTATTGTGTCCTGCAGTCTGGGACTGAGTTTACACAGATTGGGTCAAATGTCAGCTCTATCACTTTGGGTATATTGTTTTACTTTTTTTGTTTGTTTGTTCATTTATTTTTCTCTGTTTCCTAACCTTTGAAATGGGAGTAATAGCACAAATGATGTTTGATTGTCATGAGGCACTTAAAATAGCATTTGGAAATACTAAGTCATCTTTTCTTTCTTTTTTTTTTTAAGATTTTAGTTATTTATTTGAAAGAGAGATCTCTGTCTCTCAGAGACAGTGACAGAGTTAGCGAGAGAAATAGCATAAGTTGGGAGGAAAGGGAGAAGGGAGCCTGATGTGGGGCTGGATCCCAGTACCCTGGGATCATGACCTGAACTAAAGGCAGATGCTTACCTATTGAGCCACCCAGGTGCCCCCTACGTCATCTTTTCATGATGAATATGATATAGGCAGTCCACGCTTCACACAGTACTGCAGAACAATAAAAGTGACCACACACTGCACCTGGGACAAAGTTCTTAATAACTCATGAGAAAAAAATTTGGTAGTTCTATGACTTTTAATTTTTTTTTCTACAGCATTAAAAGCTCTCTTGGGAAAATGAAAAAAATAGAAAAACTAATATCTGTTTAGTACACTGTCACCTAAAATAATTAGAAACATTGAAAATTAGTGTGCTTGTTAAAAATATATGAAGAGTAGTTTTCACAGTGCTTACTTCTTGTTACATAGCAAATAGGGAGGAAATATCTTTACTAGGCCATGGTTAACTGTCTTACCCCTACATTTGGATCAGCTTCTAATATTTTATCCTTTGTGCTTTCAATGACATGAAATGTCTTGAAGAGTTCCTTTAATGTAAAGATTTCTACTAGTAGCCCTTCCTCTGGGACATTGTCATTCTTTTTGTCACAAACCCACTTCTTCATTTGTACCAAATTATATCACCTTCACTCATTTCCTGTGGCTGCAGATCTAGAGTCTGTCAAATAGCACATGTCAGCATTTCCATGGTCAGCTATTCCTTTGTATGAGTCCCTTTACATCTGAGTTTAATTTTCAGTGTTGTTTTTTATTTCTTTGCTGTATATTCATCTTTGTTGACCAATTCCCCCTTTTTATCTATTTTTTAGAAAATGTCACATGGGCTTATCATTGAGAGATGAAGAAGTGACACAACTCTGTGCTTTGCTGTCTGTGTGGGAACTGAATAATAGATGCCCCAGTGACCAATCACCAATAGATTTTGAAAGAAATGATGTGATTGGTCACTAATTATGCTGAGCATCTGTAATTTACATGTTTGTTTGTTGACTGAAGAGCTAGCAGGAGAATTTGTACTTTATGCAATTATTCCCAGTTAGTCCACTATGGTCGCTGAAACTTGAATTATGTTGCTTGAGGACTGGTGTGATTTAAATTGTGATAATTGAAATTTGTGCATATTAGAGACATACAAAGTGGAGACTTTGCAATCACCAACTTTACTGAATAGAAATATTTAAATGATAAAATTACCACTGTTATATAGCCATTAAAATATTAGTGTCTAAGTATGTTTTAAAAATAAAAACAGAACCACTTTAACATTCACAAAGAATGTCCCTATGCACATTGCTTTCATCTTGCTGCTGTTACAAATTGTCACAAACCTGGTGATTTACAACAACATAAATTCATCATAGACTTGTGGAGGTCAGAAGTGTTATATAAGCCTTATGAGGGTAAAATTAAATAGGGCTGTGTTCCTTTTGGGGCTTTCAGGGGCAAATATCTTTCCTTTTCCTTTTCATTATAGTGTCCCTTGCATTCTTTAGCTTACAGACTTGCCTCAAATTGTTGAAACTTCTAAGCAAGAAGTTTCTCTTATCACATCCCCTGCTACTGCCTTTGACCTTCTTGCCTCACTGTTATATGGACCTTTGTGATTACATTGGGTTTACCTGGATAACCCAAAACAATCTTTGCCTCTCAAGACCCTTAACTTAATCAAATCAGCAAAATCCCTTTCCCACATAAAATGACGTATTCAAGGTTTTGAGGTTTAGGACATACACATCTTTGGGGGAATATTATTCTCTACCACACTGTAGGTCTTAAAAACCAAACCTTCAAAATATGTATTATGATCAACTCAGTTTCACCTATCAGGCTGAGGGCTAAAGAGATGAAGTGTGTTCTTCATAGTTAACATGTCACAAATGTTATTTTAAAGTGTCCTACTTATTTAATATAAAAATAATCATCAATTAGATGTTGGGTGACACTCTAGAGATGCAAAGACAAATATGTCCTCCCTCCCCAACAAGGTCCTAAGAACAGCATAATAGATGGTGCTAGCTTCCCAGAAAGTTTAGGTGCCAGGCCCTTGGACCATGCCGATCCAGTCACTCCGAGGGACACACAGCCACAGAACACAGACTTCAGGTCTGCACTGGCCTCTGTCCCCAAGGTGCTGCTCTCCCTTACCCCAAACCCAGGCCATGGCCCAGTAGACCTAAAAATGACTCTTCCTTATAGAGGTTTTCTATAGCCTCACCATACCACAATATCTCCATAGTACACTAATTTATTATCTGAAATTATAAGACAAACCATTTTTTAAACTAAGCAAGCTGTGCTGGAGACTTAGTTATTAAGCTCCGGTGTGTGGGTTCAAAGGGATAGGATAGTATGGTACATAAGAGGAAAAAATGTAATGGACGAGTCAGGAGTTTCAGTTACAATGACTTTGAATCCCTGTAAATTTACTTTTCTCATTACAGAGAAGTTATAATTCTACACTACTCTGTCTTTTCCAACTCTTAAAGCTAATGTATGCCATTTGTCTGTGTGAATCTTTACCACTTAATCTGATAGATGCTCAGTAACTAGTACCTGTAGTATTATTATGGAGCAGTATTTCAAAGGTCATCCTGAATGACATAGGCATATAATAGTGTCTAGTGTGATGAGGTATGTGATACAGGTTCGCACCAGAATAGAAGATAATTGACAAAAAAAGAAAAAAAAAAGGCAACACCAAATATGATCATCATCAATGGGGCAATTTTGCCTGTTTCATCTTCATTCAGTCCCTAAAGAATAGTGCTATTATTCCCTATTTAAAGCAGCCAAATTTAGGTCATTAAACCTAGACATCAGATATTTATAAAAGGTCAACAAATAGCTTATCAAAAATAACTGCTTTTTAAACCAAATGTGTGGTGGGAGGTAGGACTTTTAAAGGTAGAACTTTTGTTTGCTGAAATGACGTTGTTATTTAATGTTGTTTAGATGGGTTCTTATGTCTGTATGTATACATATTTATGTGTGTGTAAATAGGGCTCTTGCTTGGCTTCCAGAGATTGTTGGTTTGTATGTATACAGCTCAGTATTGGTGATCTACTCACCATCCATTTTGATTTAATTCCCCCTTCCTAACAAAATTCTGGTATATGATCTTACTGATATGAGGAATTTGAGAAACAAGACAGGATCATAGGGGAAGGGAGGAAAAAATGAAACAAGATGAAACCAGAGAGGGAGACAAACCATAAGAGACTCATAATCATAGGAAACAAGATGAGGGTTGCTGGAAGGGAGGGGGGTGAGAGGGATGGGGTGGTTGGGTATTGGATATTGGGAAGGTAGTGCTATGGTGAGCTCTGTGAATTCTGTAAGACTGATAAATCACAGACCTGTACACCTGAAACAAATAATGCATTATATGTTAATAAAAATGAAAATAAAAATAAAACTGCCATATGAAAGAAAAAAAAAATCTGGTTTTACTCAAACATTCATGCTCTTCCATGAAGTCATGTGCTTCTGGAAAGTTTTCCTCAATCTACAGTCCTGGAGGATACTTCCTAATTGGTCTGAAGCAGTGGTTTTAAAGGTTTGGTCCAGTGGTCATTGGGAGTGGGATCCCTCCTGGGACCTTTTTTAAAAATTATTTTATTTTATTTATTTATTTGAGTGAGAGAGAGACAGAGTGAGAGAGCATGAGGGGGGCGGTCAGAGGGAGAAGTGGACTCCCTATGGAGCTGGGAGCCCGATGTGGGACTTGATCCCAGGACTCCGGGATCATGACGTGAGCTGAAGACAGTCATTTAACCAACTGAGCCACCCAGGTGCCCCGATCCTGTGACCTTTTTAAAGAATTCACAATCTTAAAACCATCTTCATTTTCATACTAGAGATTATGTGTCTTTGTTATGTTCTCTCACAAATGTAAAATGGCTTTTTTCAGGGGCTGCAAGATGTGTGATAATATCTTTACTCAGACAGCTATTGGGATGTGTGCTCTGAGGTTTTGTTTTAAAATTTCCTCAGCTTTCATTTCTAATACAGGAGTTATTGATAGATACAAAAGGGTTATGGATATCCAATATTCTTTTCCAAATTTTAAGAGTAGAAATGGGCCTTGAGACCAAAAACAGGTCTTTGAACTGCTGGTCCAAGCAAATGACGATGGTCCATTTTCACTTTCAGAGATTGGAGTAGGCATGAGCACATGACACAACCTATCCAATTAGAGGAAGTCTGAAAGGTAGTGGAGTAGCTGTGTTTCTGAGAAAAGTTTCTTCATTTTTTTTTTTTATTAAGATGTATCTACTGGGACACCTGGGTGGCTCAGTTGGTTAGGCAGCTTCCTTCGGCTCAGGTCATGATCCCAGCATCCTGGGATCGAGTCCCACATTGGGCTTCTTGCTTGGCAGGGAGCCTGCTTCTCCCTCTGCCTCTGCCTGCCATTCTGTCTGCCTGTGCTCGCTCTCTCTCCCTCTCTCTCTGACAAATAAATAAAATCTTAAAAAAAAAGATGTATCTACTTATTTTATGCAGAGAGAGAGCATGTATGTGGAGGTGAGGGGCAGAGAAGGAGAGAGAAACTTAAGCAGACTCTGTACTAAGCATGATGTCACCACCCTGAGATCATGACCTGAACTGAAACAATGGGTCCAAACCAAGAGTGCTTCGCTTAAGGGACTTTTCTGTCCAGATGCCCCAGGATTCTTCATTCTTAAAAATAAATATAGGATGAGGGATGAGGCAGTCTTTATTTCCTACCCACTCCCCCAACCCTTGAACTTGATTGGATCTAGATGTGGGTGATGGTGTGATGCCTGGAACTGTAGAGCCACCTTGCTCAAGCATGAGGTTGGGGCAGCCACAGAGGAGGAGCCCTCACTTTCCATACCCAGAGTGCTCCTTGCCTCATTTAAATCTGTAAACAAACAGAGAGAGAGAGAGAGAGAGAGAGAGAGAGAGAGGAATAACATCAAAGCACTAAAGGTGCTCAGGATGGTTTTTACTCTTCTTAGTGCTTTTAACTCCAAAGTAGCAGTTTCATATCCTAGTAGAATATATTTCTCTAGATTATTTTGGGACTCTGTTAAAAGATTTTCTGTTAGAACAGGCAAGACTCCAGTTTTGTTTATTTCCTTTAACAGAAAAAACATGTAGGTACAAATTAGTACATGTGAGTTTGGTTCTGACCCCATATCAAATGTTTAGTACCCCAGGAGGAATTATTTTTGTTTCTTTTACATCTTTTTACATCGGATTGCAAATCCTAGTCTTAAAATCAAAAAGGTGATTTTTCTATGGAAAACGAGCAGAATTGACATTGGGGTATCATATCGAGAATTTTTAGATTTGGATATTGTTGCTAAGGTTTTACTGATTCAGTAGTCACTATCCCTCATCTATAGAGGTGCCTTTGCATCAGGCATGTAACTAAGCAACCCAATTTTACAATGAAAAATATAGTTCATCTACTGAGTTGTCCAGTTCAAATAATGAATTTTAAATGGTAGAATTTTTGTTTACTGAACTAGCCTGGTTATTTTTTAGTCTTCTTGTATCATTATCATATGTATGTATATATGTATGTCTGTATTTTTACTCAAAGAGTCATGGAAGACCTATTATGGGGAGACCCTGTGCCATGTGGACTCTGTCAATCATCCAACAGATTTATTTAACAACCTCTATGTCTGAAATACTATGTTAGAAAATTGGTAGTTAGTGGTAAGCAAATAAGTATGCTTTCTTCATAAAAATTGTTGTCTAGTGTAGTGCATAAAAGCTAAACCAACAAACACACACACACACAATTACAAAGTTTGAGGAAATGAATTAGAAAGAAAGTCACCTGGTTTCAGTGCTAAAGACTAAGAGGAAGAGAAGGGGACATGTGCTTCTTGGCAAGGTGTCTAAAGACGTGCTCACCGACAAAGGGACTTTCAGAAAAAGAGGCTGCCATACGGTGTTCGGAAGATGCTTCCTCAGCCACGTGAAGAACAAATTCATAGGCCCTGACTCTTACAGTCTATGGGATCATTATGAAGAGGATGGACACTAGGACACATAGCAACCAAATGTACATGGCCACTCAGACGCCATATGAATAGTACATTTAGCTCTAGGTAACAAGGTGCTGAAATAATGAGGGGCTATTCCATGTGCACTCGTGGCAGAGCTATACGAAATATTAATGGACTTGGCTGGCCTCATCAAAGAGAGTTCCACACAACATGTCCTGAATGTGAATGTGAAAGTAAGGAAACTATATGCTGATCAATGGCCAGAATGAAGAAGTTTGAAATGGTTGTAAATATCTCCGATTAGGCTGCGTTACTGCTCACGTTAGGGAACATGTATTTTTTCATTCATTAATTCCTTCAAGTCTTTACCAAACACACAGTATGTGTGTGATGGGCACTGTGTGCTAGTTAATGAGGGTGGAACTATGAAAAGAACAGTGCTCCCGAAAGCAGGAAGCTTCCGATCTTGTCAGGGGATAGACTTGTAAACAATATTGTGAAATAAATAAGGTTATAGAAGTAAAATGCCTCCTTCTGGCTCCTGACTATCTTTCTAATATCATCTTTTGCTTACTTGCTTGCTTGCTTGCTTGCTTGCTTGCTTTCTTTGACAGGCAGAGATCACAAGTAGGTAGTGAGGCAGGCAGAGGGAGAGTGGGGGAAGCAGGCTCCCCGCTGAGCAGAGAGCCCAATGCGGGGCTCTATCCCAGGACCCTGGGATCGTGACCTGAGCGAAAGGCAGAGGCTTTAACCCACTGAGCCACCCAGGCACCCCCTTTTGCTTTAATTTAAAGCAAAATTAACCTGATTTTTCAGTGTTTTAAATGTGCTAAACTTCCTTATTGTAGGCCTTACACAGGCTTTACTGGAACCCTCTGCACACCCACTCATGCATGATTATTGTCCATTCATCATTTAAGAATTTATTTAAATACATTTATTCCAAGCTATCTTTCCTAAATCAGTGTTTCTCAGTGTGGTCCATGAAATATCCATATCATATGTGACTAACAATGTGCTCTAAAAATGCAAATTCTTGAGTATCTCCATAACAGACCAACCTACTGAATGATTAGAGATAAAAAAAAAAAAGTTATTTTCATATATTTTGCTGGAAATTCTTTTACACACTGAGTTTGATCTCCACTGTCCTAAACTGTGTTCAGGATCTTTTCTGTGCTCCCATAGCCACAGTGATCTGCCCCTACCATAAGACTTACTGCCTGAAACCATTGGGGGGTCTGTTAAATAAATCCTTCAAAGTAAATGAAAATTCACAGAGGTACGGAAATGTCTGCTTGCTAACAATTGTTAAGTCCACTCTTTCAGACTGAACGGTTGCCATGGGTGGCCAATAAACATATGGAAGTTTTGCTGTGAAGGGGCAGATAGTTTCCATGTATTTAAGGGACAGAAAGGCCTTCTTGGCAGAGTGTGTGCCTATTTAGGTGTTCAGGTAAGACGAGGTAGTTCAGGTTGTCTGTAATCCAGATGGGGTGGATGGGTGGAAGCAGATGAGACAGTGAATGGCTGTAAGTCATGCTACAGAGGTAAGGTTTCTTTTCATGTTATCAAAAATAAATACCTACAGAAGTGTGTTAAGTATGATGTAATGGGGAAGAAAAAAAAGAAAAGGATAAAGTCCAGGAGACCTAAATTCCAGGCCTGGGTTGGCCAACGACTCCTTAAATTTGCTGTAGACAATTTCTTGATCTTTTGTCTTGGTTTTAATAACTGGTAATTGTATATAACTATCTCATACTTTGTCACTTCACAAGGATGAATATTTTCATAAGGTACACCAAATGAACATACATGAAAAGCATAACACATTAAGGAAATGCCAAGTATTTCTTTAATACTGTTTATTATTCCCCTTTAAGGGTTAAAAGCTTTTATCTGTAGGCTACGGTTCTTAGCCTTTGGATACTCCTTGTAGTTACATTTTCAGACTACTTCTGTCTTACCTGAAAGCCACAATGAATCCTTAATGGAAAAACTCTTTACTTGTATATACTGTTCATACATTCTATTAATATCATATTCCTTTATATTTAATGTTGGTACAACATTTTACTCTTATAAGCTCAAGTTGAATGGGTCTGTATGGCTTGTATTTTGACACTTTAGGATTCAAAAGTCATAAATGGCTTTTGACATATAGCAAATGTCATGTTACATCCTAGAGCTATGTCTATTTTTGGCAAATTGCTGATCTTTTCTCCTTTTTTTTTTAAATTCAGAATAAACTTCCTGCCTAAAATTAGCCTGGATTGGCTCAACTAAACTCTTTGTGTCAAATACTTATGACCATGTGAAGAGCTATACATTCTGTGGCTAAAAGAATCCACTTCCTTTAATAGAGGGGCATAACTTTTCTTTCAAGAGCTGTGTTTCCAAATTAATGTAGTAACTCAAGTTTTTTTGTTTGTTTGTTTTGCTTTATCTTATTTTTTTTTAAATTTTATTTTTTATAAACATATATTTTTATCCCCAGGGATACAGGTCTGTGAATCGCCAGGTTTACACACTTCACAGCACTCACCATAGCACATACCCTCCCCAATGTCCATAAACCTACCCCCCCCTCCCAACCCCTCCTCCCCCCATCAACCCTCAGTTTGTTTTGTGAGATTAAGAGTCACTTATGGTTTGTCTCCCTCCCAATCCCATCTTGTTTCATTTACTCTTCTCCTACCCCCTTAACCCCACATGTTGCATCTCCTCTCCCTCATATCAGGGAGTTTATATGATAGTTGTCTTTCTCCGATTGACTTATTTCGTTAACCATGATACCCTCTAGTTCCATCCACGCCGTCGCAAATGGCAAGATTTCATTTCTTTTGATGGCTGCATAGTATTCCATTGTGTGTATATACCACCTCTTCTTTATCCATTCGTCTGTTGATGGACATCTAGGTTCTTTCCATAGTCTGGCTATTATAGACATTGCTGCTATAAACATTCGGGTACACATGCCCCTTCGGATCACTACGTTTGTATCTTTAGGGTAAATACCCAGCAGTGCAATGGCTGGGTCATAGGGTAGTTCTATTTTCAACATTTTGAGGAACCTCCATGCTGTTTTGCAGAGTGGTTGCACCAGCTTGCATTCCCACCAACAGTGTAGGAGGGTTCCCCTTTCTCCGCATCCTCGCCAGCATCTGTCATTTCCTGACTTGTTCATTTTAGCCATTCTGACTGGTGTGAGGTGATATCTCATGGTGGTTTTGATTTGTATTTCCCTGATGCCGAGTGATGTGGAGCACTTTTCCATGTGTCTGTTGGCCATCTGGATGTCTTCTTTGCAGAAATGTCTGTTCATGTCTTCTGCCCATTTCTTGATTGGATTATTTGTTCTTTGGGTGTTGAGTTTGATAAGTTCTTTATAGATTTTGGACACTAGCCCTTTATCTGATATGTCGTTTGCAAATATCTTCTCCCATTCTGTGAGTTGTCTTTTGGTTTTGTTAACTGTTTCCTTTGCTCTGCAAAAGCTTTTGATCTTGATGAAATCCCAATATTTCATTTTTGCCCTTGCCCTAGCTTCCCTTGCAAGGGAATTAGTTCTTCTTTAAATGTTTGGTAGAACTCCCCCGGGAAGCCATCTGGCCCTGGGCTTTTGTTTGTTTGGAGATTTTTGATGACTGCTTAAATCTCCTTACTGGTTATGGGTCTGTTCAGGCTTTCTATTTCTTCCTGGTTCAGTTGTGGTAGTTTATATGTGTCTAGGAATGCATCCATTTCTTCCAGATTGTCAAATTTGTTAGTGTAGAGTTGCTCATAGTATGTTCTTCTAATTGTCTGTATTTCTTTGGTGTTAGTTGTGATCTCTCCTCTTTCATTCATGATTTTATTTATTTGGGTCCTTTCTCTTTTCTTTTTGATAAGTCTGGCCAGGGATTTATCAATCTTATTAATTCTTTCAAAGAACCAGCTCCTAGTTTGGTTGATTTGTTCTATTGTTTTTTTGGTTTCTATTTCATTGATTTCTGCTCTGATCTTTATGATTTCTCTTCTCCTGCTGGGTTTAGGGTTTCTTTCTCGTTCTTTCTCAAGTTCCTTTAGGTGTAGGGTTAGGTTGTATACCTGAGACCTTTCTTGTTTCTTGAGAAAGGCTTGTACCACTATATATTTTCCTCTCAGGACTGCCTTTGTTGTGTCCCACAGATTCTGAACCGTTGTGTTTTCATTATCATTTGTTTCCATGAATTTTTTCAATTCTTCTTTAATTTCCTGGTTGAACCATTCATTTTTTAGAAGGATGCTGTTTAGTCTGCATGTATTTGGGTTCTTTCTCAATTTCCTCTTGTGATTGAGTTCTAGCTTCAGAGCATTGTGGTCTGAAAATATGCAGGGAATGATTCCAATCTTTTGATACCGGTTGAGACCTGATTTAGGACCGAGGATGTGATCTATTCTGGATAATGTTCCATGTGCACTAGAGAAGAATGTGTATTCTGTTGCTTTGGGATGCAATGTTCTGAATATATCTGTGATGTCCATCTGGTCCAGTGTGTCATTTAAGGCCTTGATTTCCTTGTTGATCTTTTGCTTGGATGATCTGTCCATTTCAGTGAGGGGAGTGTTAAAATCCCCTACTATTATTGTATTATTGTCGATGTGTTTCTTTGATTTTGTTATTAATTGGTTTAAATAGTTGGCTGCTCCCATGTTAGGGGCATAGTTATTTAAAATTGTTAGATCTTCTAAAGTTTTTTTGTCTTATGGTGTTACTTATCTCTCGAATTCTCCCCTCGTGGTCCAGTAGCTGTTTGTCCCTCTTTTGCTCAGCTTCTTTATTCTCTGTCATTTGGTCTTCTATATCACTAATTCTTTCTTCTGCCTCATTTATCCTAGCAGTGAGAGCCTCCATTTTTGCATGCACCTCATTAATAGCTTTTTTGATTTCGACTTGGTTAGATTTTAGTTCTTTTATTTCTCCAGAAAGGGCTTTTATATCTCCCGAGAGGGTTTCTCTAATATCTTCCATGCCTTTTTCGAGCCCGGCTAGAACCTTGAGAATCGTCATTCTGAACTCTAGATCTGAGAAATTACCAATGTCTGTATTGATTAGGTCCCTTGCCTTTGGTACTGCCTCTTGTTCTTTTTTTTGTGGTGAATTTTTCCGCCTTGTCATTTTGTCCAGATAAGAGTATCTGAAGGAGCAAGTAAAATACTCAAAGGGTGGCAACAACCCCAGGAAAATATGCTTTAACCAAATCAGAAGAGAATCCAAATCGTGAGGGGGGAGAAAGGGGATAAAAAGGGGTTCAGAAAGAAAAAAGAAAAAAAAAGAAACAATAAAAAAAGAAAATGAATAAAGAAAAAATATAAAAAGGAAAAAAAATATATATATATTAGATAAACTAGTTAAAAAAACGTTAAAAAAGAAAAGGGTAAAAGTTAAAAAAATTTAGCAGAAGAAGAGAAAAAAAATTGAAAAGGAAAAAAAAAATTAAATTACCTGCAAGGCTAAAGAATCATAGGGAGAGAGCCATGAGCTCTGTGCTTTGCTTTCTCCTCCTCTGGAATTTCACTGCTCTCCTTGGTATTGAAACTGCATTCCTTGGTAGGTGAACTTGGTCCTGGCTGGGTTTCTTGTTGATCTCCTGGGGGAGGGACCTGTTGTAGTGATTCTCAAGTGTCTTTGCTCCAGGTGGAGTTGCACCACCCTTACCAGGGGCCGGGCTGAGTAATCCGCTTGGGTTTGCTTTCGGGAGCTTTTGTTCCCTGAGCGCTTTCCATAGAGTTCCGGAGGACGGGAATGAAGATGGTGGCCTCCCAGTCTCCGGCCCAGAGGAGCCGAGAGCCCGGGGCCCCACTCCTCAGTACGCCCTCAGAGAACAGCGCCCAATTACTCCCGTCACCCTGGCCTCTGGCCGTCCTCCGAGCTGACCGAGCCTGTGACCGGTTCAAGGTAACCCCGAGCTTAGAGCTCACTCCTCAGCGTTGTCTCTGTAGCTGGCTTCCCCGTTCTAATACCTGTAAGCTCTGCGACACTTAGACACCCTCGATCCTTCTGTGACCCTGTGGTACCTGAGGCCACGCTGGCCCCGCGTGGGCTTCACCCCGGTTAAGCCTCTGGAGCGATGTCCCTCAGTGGAACAGACTTTTAAAAGTCCTGATTTTGTGCTCCGTTGCTCCGCCACTTGCCGGGAGCCGGCCCCTCCCCCCGTGGTCTATCTTCCTGTCGCTTTGGATTCACTTCTCCGCCATTCCTACCTTTCAGAAAGTGGTTGATTTTCTGTTTCTAGAATTGCTGTTCTTCTGTTCGATCTCCCGTTGGATTTGTAGGTGTTTGCAATCTTTAGATAAGCTATCTAGCTGATCTCCCGCTACCTGAAGTAGTCCCAGCCTGCTTCTTCTCTGCCATCTTGACCTATTTTATTTTATTTTTTTTACAGTATTTACCATATCCAAGATATGGAAGTAACCCAGATATCTATGGACAGATGAATGTATAAAAAGATGTCTTATATATGTACAATGGAATATTACTCAGCCATAAAAATCATGAGAACTGCTATGTGTAGCAAAATGGGTGGACCTAGAGGGTATAACGTGAAGTGAAGTAAGCCAGACAGAGAAGGACAAATAACATATGACTTTATTTACATATAGAATCTAAAAAAACAGAACAAATGTACAAACAAATAAAAAACCTGAATCAGACCCATAGATATAGAAAACAAATTGGTGGCTGCTGGAGGAAAGGGAGATGAGTGATGGGTAAAACAGGTGAAGGGGGTTAAAAGGTACAAAATTGAAATTAGAAAATAAAGGAGTCACAGGGCTGAAAAGTGCAGCATAGAGAATGCAGTCAATAATATTTTACTAACATGTGCCAGATGATAACTGCACTTGTGGTATGTTCTAAAATGTGTAATTATCGATTCACTATGTTATACACCTGAAATTACTGTACTATTGTATGTCAACTCAATTTCAGTTACAAATAAAAACAATTATGGGTGTCTGGGTGGCTCAGCTGGTTAAGCATCCAGCTCTTGGTTTTGGCTCAGAGCACATGATCTCAGGATCATGAGATCCAGCCCAGCATAGGGCTCTGTGCTCAGAGGGGAGTCTGCTTCCCTTTTCTCTCCCTCTCCTTCTGCCTCTCCACCCACTTGAGCTCTCTTTCTGTCACTCTCTCTGTGTAAAATAAATAAACAAATCTTAAAGAAATATAAAGAGTAAAAGAGATTGACAACAAGTTAGCATTGTATCTCCATTTTCTGGTTGTAGAAATTAAATCCCAGAAAGGTTTATTTAGTCAGTAATCCACAGAAAGTGGTGGAGATAGAATTCAAACCAGGTGTCTCCAGCAGAGGGAGGTTAACTGACAGGAAGAGTTAAAATAAATAAAAAAATATCCTGTGTTTCAAGTTATAACCTGAACTATAGTTGAGCCTCAACTTCGCCATATTGTCTTTTTTAAATCTTTTAACCCTTCTAAGTGTCATTGTCTTCCTTTGTAAATTTTGAATAGTATCTGGAAGAGCTTTTGAGGGAAAAGGAAAAATACTTTAAAACCAGTTATTGCATAGTTATATAATAGGTACTTGTAATAGATGGGGACCACTGAGTATTTGTAGCTTTTAAATTTCTTTTAGTAAATGATTATTCCCTACCACATATTAGTTAACAAGGCTATATGAAGAAAAAATAATTTGGAGTTATCCTAATGTATATTTTAATTAATTAATTAATTAAGCTCTCCATATATGTAAAGATCTGAGAAATCATTATATCCGGCCCTGTACTGGGAGTATTTTCTCCTATCAGGGATTTTTATCCTCTTCATTTCTTTTCAGAAACATCTCCAGGGTTCCATCTTTATTATACACCTAGAATAAATATACACTTTAGACATAAGACTTTATTCAAAACATCTCTTCCTTTAAGAAGAGAAAGTCATTGTCTGTCATTTCCCCCAATTTATCCATGTGCTTTTTCTTGTTCCTGGAGCTTGTATCCCTAGCAGTCACTAGAATGATGTCTTCCAAGGACCTTGGCCCTGATCTAGGGTTCTTTCTAACTGGGTTCTGGGAATGAGATCTGGCACTTTTGACTTAGACCCTTAAGGCATAATGACAATGACTTGTCACTTTCCACCGGTTTGAAATCCTAAAATGCAAAAACTTTATGTCAGTTTCTGCTTTTCTTCTCCTGTCTTCTGCCTCTTCTTTAAATGCTCTAATCTCTAACTTTACCCCTTGAGAACTACCAATCAGTAATGAATGTGTGTTTGGAATTACAGCAGGGTACACTGAGTTGTAGTGCCATTTGGCAAAAGTACGCTGTCTTCATTAAAGAAGGCTTGTTGGCCTGAGAAACTGTTACATAACAATATTCAAAAAGTCTCTTATGAGAAAGTCTTTTGGAGTCCATATTGAGAAATAAACATAAGCATATGTGTGATCCTTTAATGAGTAACAAATATGTACCACTACTATAGGATATTTATTGGAATATTTGGAAATCAGTAGTTTCTTTCCCTGCTCCAATGTTCTTTAACTTTTGAAGAAGTGTCACTTTACATCTCTGTTAAGTTTTCATTATCATTACCCAGAAAATTCTCATGGTTTCTCAGACATGTAATGGTAGGAAGAATAATGATCCACAGTGATACCCAAGTCCTATCCTCAGAACCTGTGAATATGTTAGGTTAAGTGGCAAAGAGGAGTAAGATTGCAAATGAAATTAACGTTGCTAATCAGCTAGCTTTAAAATAGGGAGAATAACCTGAAACTTTTGAGTAGGAGCTCACTGTATTCACCAGAGTCTTTAAAGTGAAAAAAGGAAAGCAACAGGAGAGAATTAGAAGCAGGAGTGACTATGGAGGAAAGACACAAAGACATGCAACAGATCTGGCTTTGAAGATCTGGGGAGAGGACAACAAGCCAAGGAATGTAGGTGGCTCATGGGAGCTAGAAAAGGCAAAGAAATGGATTATCCCCTAAAACCTCTAGAAGAGGTTTTAAAATCAAGCCAGCAGCTTGATTTTAGCCTACGGAGACCCATGTCAGACTTCTACAGAATTATAAGACAATAAATTTGTGTTGTTTTACATTGTTTAATTTAAATTGTTTACATTTGCAGTGATTTGTTATAATGGCTGCATAAAATTAATACACATGGTTTCTTTCCTTCTCCAGTAAGAAGAGAGGGATGATAAACTAGTGAGATTTATATGGGTGTTGAAGGCAGAGAATATAAGCACAAAATTAGAGAAGGCATTATAAAGGGGTGTTAATTCCTCCTTTCCTTCCATATTCTTATTACATCTCTTTCTACATGCTACCAAAATAATTCTCACTTGGAGATACATGGAGGCACTTTGACCATTTATAGATTTGAAATAAAATATAATCCCTGCTGGGTGGAAAGGGAAGTCCTTGTCTTCTTCCAGAAGATAAATAGATTATGATAATACAATAACTATTTGAACCATCTATGTAGGTTGAAACTGTTACACCTTAAGAAAAAAAGAAGCAGTTCATGTGTATTGAAGTTTTATGTAATTGTGTCTTAGCAATTTGTTCAAATGATCTTTGCTAAAAGAGAGAAAGGGGCTACTGAGTAATCTTAATACAAATCTTGAAGAAAATAAGACGCTAGACCTTGCTGTGAATCATAAATGATTGCCTCTTCACCTTTTACAAAGACTCAAAGCTACTTTGGTAGATTGCTATCAGAAAATCAGCGCCCCCCAATCAGTACCACGAACAGAACTAAGCAGGTGAAAATCTTGAGTCGACGGTCAGTTTACACAGTCCACATACAGCACTGAATGTGAGAAACTTCTGGAAGAGCCACTTTGGCTTCTGTTCTCTTCACCTCTTTTCATTTTCTTTTTACTTGCGACATTTTTGAGTGCAATGTAATGAGCACTCTAGTGTGCTTGAACTAATCCCCAGCATCTATAGATAAATGGTGATGGGGATAATGAAAGAATTTTATAAAACATCCAGAGTGTAGAACAGATTTATTAAGTCTTTGTTACAGTTCATAAAATATATGAATGAGAATTTGGAAGTTTGAAATATTAATTCAAAGCAGAGATGGCCCTAACAGTTTTCCATGATATGTGATTGATAAATTGATGCTTATAGTGTAAGGTAAGGTTTGGGGAGAGAAGACGAGGAGAGACTGGGGATGGTTTCCCTTACTCAAAGAATTGGAAGGTAAGTTCTGTAATTTTAAATATTATTTTAAAAGGATATAGAGCATAATTTGAAAAACAAACAAACAAACACAAAACACAGGTGTGTCTTTCATGTTGCAGAGCATGTTGGACTGGATTCTGTAGTTGCCAAAGCCAACACCCTGGGTTTTGTTGGATGCCTGTCTTCAGTCCAGTATAACCAGGTAGCACCCCTGAAGGCAGCCCTGCGTCACACCACCATTGCACCTGTGACTGTCCATGGGACCCTGACAGAATCCAGCTGTGGCTCCATGATGGATGCGGATGTGAATGCAGTGACCACAGTTCACTCTTCATCAGGTACACAGGAGAATACTCAGGGAACTGCCTTCTTCTGGTAGCACTACTTTCGATATCTTCAAGAAGTTCTAGGTTGAAGGCTAGTATTACACAAGTCCTTACTTTATATGATTACAGGTAGTTAAGAATTATGACTGGTTTCTCATGGTTGAATTTTATATGTATTGAATATAATCCTACTTTTAATAGATGAGTAGTGAGAACTCAATAGTTAGTAGTTAGAAATTAATACTCTCTCTCTCTCTCTCTCTCTCTCTCTCTCTCTATATATATATATATATATATATATATATATATTAGGGTCAGAAAGAGGAAGGCTGGTTGTTGAACTAATGTAATTCATGTAATTAAAATCAGCCTTCCATAATAATAGGAAAGCCCCACCCTATTATCATCCATAAATCTTCTCTTATTTTGCTACTCCCTAAAACACCTTCTCTGTCTTTCCTTACTCACCATCATCATAGTGTCTTGAAATATCTCTAGGATTTGTCTTAATAAAGTGTGGTAATCAATTGTCAAAGAAGTTATTAATCATGAACTAAGAAAGGGGACTGAGTTTTGCTGCTGCCTACTCATCACCAAGCTTGGTATTTTCCTGGCAGTAGTGAGGTATAATAGAAGGAAAAAGAATGGGACAGTTGACTAGCCTTGATTTGAATTCTGATTCTGCCATGGATAAATTCTATAACTCCAGACAAGTTACTAAATAGCTTCAATCTAATTTCCTTATCTGTGAAGCAGGAAAAACAATAGTCACGTTGTAGGCATTTCCTTGAGGATACAGGGATAGTGATGGCAGATGCTATAGGTCTTGAAAATTCCATGTGTGCTATATGCATATGGGTATCATTACCCCCTTTTAATACATTTGCAGATTTGTTATTTAAAAATGCATCTAACTTACTGTCACCAGGCCAACAAGTGGTAGATCAAGATTCAAAGCCAGGTCTCCATGCCTTCAAATTTGATGTTCTTTCTTCTTCTACCATACATGTTAATGTACGTGTAGTGAAATGCCTCTCTCTGTCAGTGAGGGTTTCTTGGGGGTATTAATCCTCCAGCACTTTTGTCTTTCCCTGTCAATGGACTCCGGATCCTTGTGCAGCTAAAGAAACCTCTGAAACAGAAATCATATGTATGCTTGAGGTAAGAGGCCATTGTCATGAGGAGGGAGGGTCCAACAAAGCAGAGAGGGCCCTCTAGGTTAGGCCAAGAAGTAAACTGTAGGCAAAAGCAGATATGGGTGGGTTCTACCATCATCTGTTTCAGCCCATTATCTTATAGCTGATATAGAAGCTAATAGTTATGGAACTATGGGGTGGAAGTTGTGTACCTCAGGAGCTTTTTTGTGTGTAGGTTTGTTTGGGTTCCTAAAAAAAATGTAAGCTCACAACTGTTTGAGAGCACTTGGTCTAATCCAGAGATGTGTCATCTCGAATCCATATTGTGCACCTCCTTCCTGTATCCAGAATGAGGAGCGAAATGCCATGTCTTTTACTCCTCGCAGATCCCTTTGGGAAGACAGATGAACGAGAACCACTCACTAATGCTGTTCGAAGTGACTCGGCCGTCATTGGAGGTAAGTCATTCCTTATTGCTGAAAGCAGAGGAGCCATAAGCAATTCTGTACTTGGGAGAAATTTATTTGATTCCTTCCTTAATTATAGCCATCTAGTATCCAGAACCCTGCATGATCTTCCAGACCATGAGCTTTTTCATGAATAGTCATGGATGTGATCAAAGGCACCCTTTCGCCTATCATCCCCATCACCATGGATTCATCCTGCCCCGATCCATCAGGCAGCTGACTACTGAGTCAACAGCTGGAACATTTACTTAGTGACAGGCAGTGTGCACTCCATTCATTTCATCTAGTTGTTAGTTTTCCTAAAGCACAAACAAAGCATACCAATAAAACATATGGGAGGAAGCCATGTTGGGTCAGACAGATTGGTGAAGCCCCAGTCCTGTTGGTTTTCTCCACCAAGTGATTTGGGTTGGATCTAATGAGCAGGGTGAAGCCCATAGGAATGGAGTTTCCAATCTAGCAGCACATATGGTTATGGATACAGATCTTGTCTGCTCTGCTGTGAGCTCAGCTCTCCCTCCTTCCTCCCCTGTCTTTCCATTTTCTCACTGCCTGTCGGTCTCACCCCTTTTTATCCTGCCACAGCCTGGCTGCTGCCTTCAGTAACTTATTTTTTCTCCCCCCCATTCTGGGACTTGCAACACAGAATGATTCCCAAACCTTGTTTAATATAAGATGCCCATGAGAGACTGAATTCATTGCAATCCAAGAACCATAGCCCTTGCAGGTACCCCCATTGCTGCCTCTGGTAGGCTAAATTAGTGGATCCACACCAGATGGAGTTCTTTTAAAAGTCAGCAGTATCCATTCATTTAACTTCTATTTAATGAATCTGAGCTAAGGGTCAGGCCCCGCACTGAGCATAGGAATACATGGGTGAAAGCCATAGATGCTGTCCACAATGAACTCACAGCAACAATGGAACTAGAAAATGATATTTTGAGGGAGGAAGTGCAAATGCTTGTGGGAGCACAGAAGTGCACTATTATAATGTAGTTGTGAGGAACGAAAACCATGTTAAGGAAGTTCTTAAAATGTCTGACCTGAGTTTCTGCTTCAGGGAAGAGGGTCCAACCTGATTTTTGTTTGGAAGCAAGAAACACAGGAAAGAATGTAGTGCCTGTTTCTCTTGCTAAAATTTCACATTTGACAGGGGGAGAAAAGACTTGTGACTGCTGACATTTTCCCACTCAGTTACTTAGAGGCTTCTGTGAGCCTCACAGGAAAGGCATCTCAATCCCTTGGGAAAACTCCTCTAACTCTGAACAGTCTGTGTACTGAAGGAGTGGAAACTGATTCCATATTTTATCCCATAAAGCTGCACCCCAGTCAGGGGAGTAACTCACTACCACCCAGTGTATTCACATTTGTTAACTTAGGTGGTTTTACTCTGTTGCATTCTTTAAACCAAGTCTTGAAGAAATAATTAAGAAGTCCTTTGCCAGGGAAAATGCTGCATAGTGGCTTCTGAATATTAAGAAAAAAAAAAAAAAGGTATGCAGTCTTAATCATGGCCCTGGCGCTAAAACAAATCAGGAGAAAATGGGCAGTCAATATATTTAACTCTTAAATGCCCATGCTTATGTAAATCAGGATACAGGATACTATCTTTCTAAAAGACGTATTTTGTCACTATATGTTCTACTTAGAAAGAAAAACAAAAACATTAAAATATGGGCTTTCTTGGGAATAAACTTATATTTGAATATCATAAATACTTCTCATATTTTAATGTTGAAAATCCTACGTTCATTTATAGAACAATTCTCTCTTTAAAAGTCACCAGTTTCTACATTTTCACCCTCTTTTTGCTGACTTTGCTCTTCGCATCCCGAGAGGCTTCTTGGCAAAGGTACAGACAAGACCTTTGAGTCAGCTAGGGCAACTTGCCGAGTAGATGCAGTAAAATCACATGCAGTCAAAGCAGGCAGAAATCTGACCTAACTGGAAGAAGACTGTCATTTCAGTTGGCTCTCAATCTCTGAACGACAGAGGCATACTGTCTCTGAGCTGTCCCATGCCTAGCAGAGTGCACAGCAGTGTAGGAACACCCTACGTGTTTGGAAAGTTTGTCATTATTAACAAAACATGTTCAGCAAAGCAAACATACACCTTAAGTGAATTTACATCAGGAGAGCATGTTTTGAAGTCTGGGACACTTCACCAATGGTTTTCCAGGGTGCTAAAGTAGTTCTGAAATACTCAGTTGCAAGAAGTGGGAAATGATTAAACATGACAAATGTGCTAATTAAATGATTCTGTTGCATTCTTTAAATCAAGTCTTGAAGAAATAATTAAGAAGTCCTTTGCCAGTCTGAGTCCATGTTTATATGATGGCATTCTCTGATTTACACTGGTTTTCTTCCTGGCCAGTCTGAAAGAGGAGATTTTTTTTAGTAACTGAAGACTGAACACATTTCAGCTGGACTTCAGTTCTGAGCATGCAGCAGTTTGTTGTTTGGTTTCTTTTGTTTCTTTCTGCTAAATGGCTTCTCTGTTTAGGCTGAATCACCTCTTTTGAGTGCATGGTCTGATGATTTCCTTCTCTCTTTCTTTCCTCTTTATCGACAGGAGTAATAGCTGTGGTGATATTCATCATCTTCTCTATCATCGGCATCATGACCCGGTTCCTTTACCAGCATAAGCAGTCACACCGTACTAACCAGATGAAGGAGAAGGAATACCCAGAAAATCTGGACAGTTCCTTTAGAAATGACATTGACTTGCAAAACACAGTGAGCGAGTGTAAGCGGGAATATTTCATCTGAAAACCTGCAGGGTCACCTAATATTCTCTTTTGGGTTGTTGTTAAATTTTTCTCCTTTCTCCTATCTTTTAATTTTGGTCATTCTCCTTTTCCTGTCTGTTTGCCAATTATTTTTGGCACATACCGGTATCAACCACAGCATCGATCCCCTTGATCCAGCCCAGAAGACCAGGCAGCTATGGCCACTGCCTTCCTTTCTGACAAACTTATTGTGGTGATAATGATCACTTAAGAGACTGACTTTACTCCTCTAGACAAAGAAGAGACACATGTGTGCACATGTGCATATTTAGTTATGTATTTCCAGTTTCTAAGTAAGATGCACTCTTTAGTTCCACAGCCATTCTGTCTCTCTTTAAACCTCAGGCTTACTTTGAACCTGAGCTCTGTGACTTACGCGTATGACACTCATCCTTGACATCCTCCCCCACCTCAAGTTCATTCCTACCAGGGAACTCAGGGTAAAGAAAAAAGATGCTAAAGGCCTGGTTCACTTCAGTGACACTTTTAAAGGAATAAGAGAGGTTTGTTTTGTGTTGACTTTCCTTACCATAGGATGCCCATAGCCCTAACTCATCACCTTTTTTCACTTTGACTCTTATCCCCTGAGTATTTCAAATATAGGATTCCTGATAGCAGTGAGCTATTCCTTTGCTCCTTTCTTACCACTCTCTCCTAGGGCTGACACTTTAGAACAGCACACAATAGCATAAACCTGGGGGAAGCATGGGGAATAGTAGCTTGAAACTAGAAGGTAAAAAAGAAAGCTGCTAGGAAGTAGATGTTCTATAACTTCAAAAATGCCTCTTCCAATTTTATAAGAAATGTTAGATAGGTTTTTCTTGGAATTATTATACTGAGATATATATATATATATATATATATATATATATATATATATATATTTCAGCATAAAGAAACTCTAATAAAAGTCTAAAATAGTACCCAGTTTCATTAAAGAGCTTAAACCATCTTAACTGAGCTTTAAAAACAAAACAAAAACAAAATAATAATTTTTTAAAAACTGCATGAAAGAAGAGAAATACCAAGCAGGATTCTTCCCTTCCATCCACTCACCAAAGATCTGGTGAAAAAACTGAATGCAGGTTTCATGTTTTAGGGCAAACACAATGACCCCACCTCTGTCCACAGAGCCATTCTCTTCTCTGGATATACTGATTGATGGGGCATTATGGTTTGTCTAGTGAACCCTCACTACTTAGTTTGAGGAGTCTGTAGTTTCTTTCCTTTTTTTTTTTTTAAAGATTTTATTTATTTATTTGACAGAGAGAGATCACAAGTAAACGGAGAGGCAGGCAGAGAGAGAGAGAGAGAGAGGGAAGCAGGCTTCCTGCTGAGCAGAGAGCCCGATACAGGACTCGATCCCAGGACCCCGAGATCATGACCTGAGCTGAAGGCAGCGGCTTAACCCACTGAGCCACCCAGGCGCCCCTGTAGTTTCTACAGTACATCACATTTTCAAGTCATCTACACCCTATGGATATAATGGCCCCCCGCACGCATCTTTTTATAGGCATAGACTCCCAGATGAGATGATGGTAAGTTTCAGGGTCTTTGCCCCTCTTGATAACAAAGCTTTGAAGAAACATAGTTATTCCTTTAAAAAGGCATCTCAAACTCATCCACAAGGTAGTGGTAAGAATCCTGATGATTTTTGCTATGGCAATTGGTCTAACTCTTTGCCTCTGGGCCACCCTGGAGAAAAAGAGAAGGGGAAAACAATATCAATCCTCCAGAATGCTGGGGATGCCAGTATAATGATCCACAGATGTGGAAAGTCCTTGCCGATTCTCTTTACAAGACAGATTTGGTTTGGGAAACAATTACCACATCGCAGTTTGCCAGCCTTGACAGTTAGCAGAAATTCCATCTTGCTCTTAGAGTGTCTATTGCCTCTGATTATTTAGCACTCCCCTGTGTGGTCAGGCTCCCATAAGGAACTCATTAGCTCCATCTCATTTCAAATCCATTTCAGGGTTTTCTTTCAGTGTCTAAGAACATGGGTAAGGATTTGGCTTGTAATCATATTTCTGAATTTTAAGATGTTCTAAATATACATTCTCTTCTTGAAACTTTCTGTGGATTCTTAATCACTCCATTATATGATTTTTCTAGTCAATTTATTTAAAGTGATTCCAACATGGGCATCCTTTTTTTTTTTCCCTCTAGCTTTTTAAAATTAGATCAATGATCCATTAATAAGAGGAATGATCTTTAAATATTGTTTGCTCCTGCCCTGTCCACCCCTATTTCCAGTTTTCACTTTTGAACTTTCTATTTCCATAAAAAGACTGTATAAATCAGCTTTTTGCTTGGGTACATAGTCCTTTGTCCCCTGAAATAAAAGTTACCATGAAATGCAGTGGGTTTAGTCTGAAGCATCTCCAGTAGTGAAGTGGAAAGGCAAAGGAAGGTGTGAGTAATAAAACTGGAAACCCTCCTTATTCAAGTCTCTGAAAAGCAAGGACTCTATCTTGCTGACATAGTGCTGATATAAGGAATGGAGAGCCCAGAGTATTTGCTTTCCTCCTCTACCTGCATATGCTCGTAGGGAGCTCTGTAGGGTAAAGAATCTGTGAAGCTCTACCCTTGCCACATCGGCACCGCAGAATCCACCAGCACGCCTCCCTGCGCACGTAGACGATGTATACATGCCCATGACGATGTATCACAGACCTAGAAACCAATGCCAAGACCGTGTAATCTACTCTTACAAGTAGAGTCTCAGGGCTAAACCAGAATTACTTTTACAGGGTTGGATTGTTTCATAGCTCCAGAGAACACTCACTTTCACTAGATGTATGTGGAAACAAACAGGCTGCTCCCTCCAAAGCAAAACACAATTTTCACTCAGAAATAAGTGCTAACTCTGCCTGTCTTTCCTCAGTGGTACTAAATCCTGTAGTCCTGTGCAATTGTTCAAGTGTGTGAGTGTTTGAATCTTAGAGTGATTATAATCTAAAACAAATAGTCATTGTTTTCTCCTTAACCACTGTTTTCTGCTTGGATAATCAAGATTCCTGACATGCTCCACCAGCTGGACCACCACAACCCTCCACTGTAACCCTCAGTCCTTGGCAACTGCTGATTACAAAAAGATTTTACGGAGTGTGGTCCCTTTACAGAAAAACCAAAAGCACCTATGCAATTTCACACCCTAAGGGGGATATTTTATTGATATAATTCCCACCAAACAAGCCTATTTATGTAAGCAGCAGTACATCTGCTTACCCTAAATTATATTCAACACCCACCGCATCACTCATTGTGCATATAGGTTAGACTGCCGTGGTCTCTATGAGAATTCATCTAGAGCATTAGACATTTCTCACGTCTCTAGATATATATTTATGGATAGTTTAGCCTCTTCTATTCATTATAAACTTCATATGGGAGATTTATTTTAAGGGTCCTGAGCCTGATTCTATAAAAGTTTCTGTTCTCATTAGTAATGACAGAGGTGGTACTAATCTGACTTCTATCCTCTGTTAGCCCCAGGCCCACCGCAAGGTAGCAGGAGCAGGATAGGAACAAAAGAAATAGATTCTTCCCTTTCTTAGTTAATTATGACTTATTTATTGAATGCCCAGTACTTCAAGGGTTGCGCTAGACATGGGCCGTACACATATAAATTATACCTTGTTCTTGCCCTTGGAGGGGCTCAAAGTCTATCAGAAGAGGTACATATTGTTCTATAGAACGTAGAGCGAAGGTCCTGAACAATCATTTTTGCAAAGACTTGGCTAGACACACAAATGGATAAATTTTGGGAAGATATTCATAATTTTTTTCTTGTATATTCTACCTTCAATAAACTGCCTTGCTTCTCTTCTTCAAAACAAATACCTATCTATTCAGATACTTTCCTGTAGAGGGAGATGGATTAACTCTTGAGGAACAGCAGGAAATGATGGTCCTTGTCTGTAAAGTACCTTGGAGGAAGCCCAATTCTCTCCATTCTTGCTTCATTTCAGGTTCGGGTATTCTGAAAATCCTCCTTCCCATCAATCGGACCTGACAGTTGATGGCCTGGGGACTCTCTGTGGGATAGGGACAGCAATCTCCACTTCCACTCCCCTCCTCCTCTTTTTTCTGTTCTTTCCAAGCCATGTGTTTATGACCTCTTGTGTCTCATTTGTTCTTCTGAATGCCCTTTAAGGTGTCTGCTGTCCTTCCACCCCTCCTAAAACCCTTCTTTGTCCCCACGAACAATTTGACTGATCTACTCTGAGAACTAGATGAAGTATCTTCAAGTAAATAACTGACTAAAGGTTGTTGTCCATCTAAGTGAGGTCTCACCTCTGTGCCCTGAGTGAATTTTTCCAATCCAGAAAGTCACACCTGTCTCTTCTCTGCAGGAAGCTCATTCACTTAGAGGAGCCACACTGGGAAGCTGAAAACAAAGTGTCTTCTCCAAGATATTCAGGGAAATAGAAACCAGGCTGTTGAAATCTTTCTTAAAAAAGCCTTGACAGTTTGTCCACCAATGCCCTGGGTTCCTTTGAATTCCCCCATAGCTGCAATCCATCAAATCCACATTGTAACACCAGCCTGCCAAGGGGAATTTGAGACAGTGTGTAGCTCTGCTACTCATTTTTCTTTAGCCTAAAGGCTTTGACATACTTAGGTTTCAATTGTCCTACACGTCGCAAGTGGATCAAGTAAATAAAGAGATTTCCTTGTTTTTGCAGATGTGAAAGTGGTTAATGGAATAAGGTGTAAGCAAACCCCAAACTTTCAGAATACATGGAGGATAACTGAGTGCTATTTCATCTCTCATGCAGTTTGAAAATGTTTTCTTGAAAAAAAAACACTTAGTGTAATTGAATTTCTTCCACATACTGTTCTTGTTTCTTTCTCAACCTATGCTCTCTTCCCCTCAGCAACCCCCTTACTTGGTGAGCATATAGTTTGTAGATTTGGGTGTCTCCAATTTTCACCTCTGCTCCCACAAATCCTGAGTAGCTGAACCTCTTAAAGGGAAAAATAGTATAAACAGACACATACATAAAGACTTTGTAAAATAGGGCTGTTAGCCCAAGTTTCTCCAGGATGTCACATATACACATCTGTTCAGTAGGGATAGATTTCCTCTTGAGTTGGCAATTGTTTGAAACCTTCATATGAGGTTTTAATATTGAACTCTTGCTATGTTTCAGTGATTTTTCTCTTATTTTGCACTAAGGTACTCTGAGGAAGAACAGAAAAGCACATTTTTTTAGTGAAATATTGTACTTTGTAAGCTAGTTGTCTGTCTTTTGTAATGTTTATAGACTACAAAGTGGCTGAGCAGACATGAGCAAGGATAAAGGCAAAAGTTGGTGTTGGTGTTTTGACCACACCTGCTGAGAACATGCTAAGGTGGAGGAGGGAATCTGGCAATAGTTGGTGGCCGTCTCAGGTGTGGAGGGTTATTGCTCCCACCACAGATCAGTGGCAGCAGCTCTTCCCACTTTCTTGGCTCCTAATTCAGGAGTCCCTTCAGTACATTTAGATAATTGTCTTACACATTAGGGAAAGAGGCAATATCATGGGGTATGCATGAAGAATTCATTACCCACCTTTGCATGACATTTTTTTTGACCCTTCCCAGCCCTACACCAACCACATTTTTTTCTTTTTCAGTATTTTTATTTCATCAAGATTTTCCCAGGATGCTTTAGTGCTATCATCACAAAGATACACCCTGCTCAGGTTGAACACCCAGACACAATTTTAAGGGAAATAAACTGTCAAAAAACTCTTTAGATCCACTGTCCTGAATCAAAACTCACATATGTGGAAGGCTGGAGGTCCTAAAATCAGTCTAGGGGTCCTTCTTTCCCCTTCGTTGGTCCTGCCATAGTTGACACATTATAAAAACATGTGATACTCTCCATCCCTAACAATGAATACTACCAGGAACCCACCATCTAACACTACTTGGGAACACTGGCTTTCTCAATCATTCCCAGTGACACACAGAAAATTTTACAAAATACCAGGATAAAATTGGAAAAGTAGTACTAGACCATGACCAAAGGTGAATCTAATTGTTTCATAATTAAATCCTGGTCTTCTTTTCATTTGCATCATGTTATTTCATGCTTCAGATGCCAGCAGCAGCCTCCAAAGATATGAACAAGGTTCTAGGCATGCAAGAGGAGCATTGCATTGCCCTGCAGACTCATTGGAAGACCTATAAGTAGAAACTTTCACTGAAACTTTGAGGAATAATATTATCAGGCATCTGCCTAGTCATATTTTTCCATTATAGTCAACCCCATCCCAAAGGCTTTACATGAAATATTAACATAGTCTCTTCTATTTGAATGGCAGTGTCAACTTATGTAACCTTGCCCTGCCTTAAATATCCATGCAAAAAAAAAAAAAAAACAAAAAAACAAAAAACTAACCTTGCTTTAAAGCAGCATAGTTATAGTGTAAGAAGGACTTCCCATTTAGGAAGGTCCAACACCAAGACTTTTCTCCTTCTGAAGCTGGTAGTTGGCAGGCCTTCTGATACCCTATAATGTCTTAGGCTGTTACTTCCCTCAGTCAACAGGAAGAGGAAAAATGTGTCCAGGGTTGTCACTGGGGATACAAATGCAGGCTAAAGGGGAACCAGGAGTCTGCCTCTAGGATTTAATAGATAAGCAGTCAGAAAATGTTTTCTGGTAAAAGGCTGGATGATCTATACTTTAGGTTTTACAAACCAATAATAGTCTTGGTTGCAAATACTCACTTCTGCTTTGGTAGCAGGAAGTGGGGCAAATATAGACAAAGAGGCATGGCTATGTTCTAATAAAATTTTATTTACAAAAAACAGGCAATAGGTCACATTTGGCCCGTGGACTGTAGTTTGCGCATCTCTACATCAGAACGTTACCATGCCCATTTCAGATGGGAGATCTGTCTCTCTCTGGCATGCAGTGGCCCTCTTTTTTGAGGAATTAGAAGGAGTGGGGAGATTATTTTTTGACAAATAAACAATAAAATGCAAAATAACCACTCCCCCCAAAATCTGTACGTCAGACTTTTTGTTATGGCAAAAGCACAAAACAGGTCACCTCCTTTTGTAGATCTGCCAGAGTCTAGCTTTTCCTTTGGACCTTCTCATTTTTATTCTTAAAAGAGAATCCCAAGTGATGTTGCCTCGTTCCAAGTCAGTTTTGTAGACCACGTAACATGTCTTAATACACTGTATGGGGAAAAATAAAAGTTAGCCTTAGATTTCTTTGTTTTCTATGGTTACTGTTGTACAGAAGGAAGACTTAAACTGTAAATAATGTATATTTAATAAAGAGAGAATTTTGTATGATTTTGTGTGGAAGCCAAATGTCTCTTGCTGTGTTTTCTTGGGTTAATGAAGAGTCAAACAATTAATCCCTTAGCTGCCATTCGTATCCCTTAGACCATTAACTCCCAGACAACATGGCCTGTGGTGTTGCTGGAGAAACATGAAACTCCCACTCCCTGGGTTTATTGATTTCAAGAGACCTGAAAGTGCTGTCATGGGCTGTCTCATCACTCAGCTGAATTATACTCACCCGCATGCTTGGCTCAAATGTGTACAAGAGTAATCTCATTGGCTTGGTCAACAGTCTTGTTCAGGGCTCTGGGGGCATCCTAGTTTCAGCTCTCCATGTAAAATCCTGGGCTTCTATTAGGCCTTCATCAGGGCCCATTTCCAGCAGCCACATTTCTTATCTTGCCTCACTTTCCCTTTCTTCTCAGAGCCCTAAGCCCAACTGGACTCTATGTGTTAAACATCCATTTTCATGAAATAGAACTCACTTCATATGTTCCTTATTAACAATTCTGTGTATGGGGTAGTTGGTCAACAACTAGAAATTAAAGCCTGGCAAAGTTTTTTAGACAGGAAAGTGATAATGTCTTATTTACCTTTTAAAAAAAAAAACACATCTAACTTCTCAATGAAGAACAGGCTATAGGGGAAGAAGAGGGGAGGAGGAAAGAACAGTTAGGACCCATCATTTTTTTTTCTTTTTTTAAGATTTTATTTATTTATTTGACAGACAGAGATCACAAGTAGGCAGAGAGGTAGGCAGAGAGAGGAGGAAGCAGGCTCCCTGCCAAGCAGAAAGCCCGATGGGGACTCCATCCGAAGATCCTGGGATCATGACCTGAGCTGAAGGCAGAGGCTTTAACCCAGTGAGCCATCTGGGCATCCCAGGACCCATCATTCTGATGGAGGACAATGGTGGTTTGGACCAAGACTATTGTAGAAGACACTGTAATAGTAGCTGGTCCAGACAGAACCCAGAGGGCTTGCTGATGTATTCAAAGGAGATTGTGAGGGGAAGAAAGGAATCAAGAAAAATTAAATTTTAAGCATAAACAACTGAATGGACAGGAGCAAATAGCTTTGTTTTGGAGAATGGCAGCTGGGAGGTAGGAGCGTGAATCATGAATTCAATTTGGGATTTTGTTGTTTGAGATGCTGACTAAACAATACATGGAGATGTCAAGCAGGTATCTAGGTATATGTCTGTAGTTCAGGAGTGTGGTCTGATCTGGACAGACACATGGGGACCTATTTATATGTATGTTCATGTAGAGGTGTACAAATATATGTGTATGAATGTGAGTGAGAGAGAGTCTCATTGAGAATATCCAGAGCATGAGTATAACTCAAAAATAGAGCCTGAACTGTTAGAGAAGAAAGAGCCAGACACTGAGGAAGGAACAAGAGTGAGCTACCAGGTGAGTAAGCTGGATCCCAGAAAACCAAGTGATTAACCAAGAGGCAGTGAACAGTCCTTAAATGCTACTGAGAAACTAAGTCAGAGGAGAATAGATAAACACTATGGGCTTTAGCAAGATTAAAGCATTGAAGGGGCGCCTGGGTGGCTCAGTGGGTTAAGCTGCTGCCTTCGGCTCAGGTCATGATCCCAGGTCCTGGGTTCGAGCCCCGTGTCGGGCTTTCTGCTCAGCAGGGAGCCTGCTTCCTCCTCTCTCTCTGCCTGCCTCTCTGCCTGCTTGTGATTTCTCTCTGTCGGGTAAATAGATGGAATCTTTAAAAAAAAAAAAAAGATTAAAGCATTGAAGACCCTTCTTAGAACCACCTAAAGGAAAAGCAGGGAGTAAATACAATTTGGAGTCTGTTGAAGGGGAAAAGCTAGAGGGAAGCATGGGACATGGCTCAAAACCATAATTATATGGTAGAGATGCATAGACATCAGAGCCAGGCACACCATCAGGGCTCAAATCCCATAAAATCCCATTCTTTAGTTTTGTGACTTGAAATAGATTAACTTCTATAATCTTTGGGTTTTGAAGATATAAACTGGAAAATTATTAACTAAACATTTAGAAACCCTGAGTATCAAATGAAGTAATACATGCAAACCACTTAGCTATGTACAGGGCAGTGGAACCCTCCATAAATGCTACCTGTCATTATATATCTCTTTATCATTTCCTAACATTTTGAAAACAAATGGCCACATATCACACAGAATTTAATACAGCCAGAAATAGAAAAGGCATTCATACTTTGTTCTGCAAGGAGACTCAGTAGTAGTTCGCAAGCAGATTGGACTAGAAGAGGTCTTGAGTTCTAGCTCTGGCTCTGCTATAAATAAACCTTTAAGATGCCCTTTCCCCACAAAAGTGGGTACATAATTGTAAATAATGAAACACATCTATTATCTTAAATGTTTTCATTTTATTTTTTATATCGGAGAACTTGTCCTTACAGACTTTTAGCCAGAAAGTCAGTGTTCAGATTCCAACTCTACTAATTAGTAGCTGAAGGACAGCAAATAAATAAGTCCTTTCTCATCTCTGAAGTTCAGTGCCTCATTCAATAGATTTTAAAATAATACTCAAGTACTAAAAATATATGTTTTCTTACCCTCTTTTTCATGAGCTGCTTTCTAGTCCCATGATATAATCAGAGAATAACATGCAAATTTAATGAAGAACTGTGTTAATCTTACCCACTTGCCGTATCTGTATTTGGTTTAAACCTGTAATATAAAAGAGGAAAAAAAATGTCTCTGAGTCCAAGCAGACATAAAATATGGGGCAGAGGAACATGGAAGGAATAACTTCATGGTATTTTTAATACAATTTTTAAACTGTGTGTGAATTGATTACATTGCTCATGAGGGTTCAAAAAAAAATCAGGTAGATGAGCTCACAGCGTCTGCACATCTGAGACAGGTTGTACAGTCTCTGACACCAGTGTGCCGGCTGCTGAAAGCCCAGTCTGGAATGTGATATCCATCCGTGGGGAGGAAACACTATCGCTAACTAATGACAGCGCTGACTAGCCGAAGAGGCAAATCCACTTCAGCCTTGTCCTCTAAGGAGCGTCAACTGTTCAAATAGGCCTTAGAGAATTAAAGCCTGTCTTAGAGCATATCTTTCACTGAACAGAGGACAAATGCCATCAAGGGAGAGCTCAGGAGGGCACTCCTCGTGAAAGGGCAGGTGGTAGCTCTCAAATCCCTGACACTTTGGTTTGGAGAGTGTATCGACTTGTCCTTGTCTCCCATGCCCTTTTGTTGTGTGCATAGCTCTTATTTAAGAGATACTAACTTTATGAAGATAACTGGCATGATCCAAATACCCTCATACAATAGTAATGTAATAATAAAATAATTATCAATTGCTGTGACTTAGTGTATGTCAAGTACTTATACACACTATTTTTTTTTGTCATAATGAAACTATTGACAGGTATTGTTTTTCTCCTTTTTTTCAGATAAATATATCTAGTGTGAGAAAATTAATTTGCTAAAAGAACTGCACAGTCTTTGATAATACAGACAGTTGGATTCAATGCCTACTGTGTTATCTGTGTAGACTTAAACAAGAATCTTACCCTGTTTGCAACTCAGCTTCTCATCTGGAAAACAGGAATGTTAACACCCATTTCCTAGATTGATATGAGTGGTTACTGGAATAGTGAAGATTTAACCAATTTCAGCCTTAAAACCACATCTAGCCATTCACAACTACAGCTAAAACAAATACAAATATTGTATTTTGACCTGGTACAACTGCTCAGTCCCTGGCTTCTACTGCTCAATGAAATTAGATGAAAATCTCCAACTAAAAAGATAAACAAAAAGCCTATAAGTAGAAAACTGAGGGGTTCTCAGTCAATAGCCATTTACACTGAGCCAACACTGAAACTGAGATATGTAGGAATCATTTTGTGTCTGTCTGACATTCTCTGTGATGTACCTACTTGCCCAGCCAATCCCCGTGAATGAGGAGTGTAGCTGATTTTACTTGTCAGATGTCTTAAGAGGCAGAGTGCTTCTGGAAGAGAATAGCATTATCCAATGTTTACTTAAAGCCAGAGCCCATAGAAAACATTTTGAACACAGAAACTTACAACAAAACAAACCAATTGTTCCTTTCCAATGAATAGGCGAGATTTTCCATCAGCCATGGCACAATCTTGGAGTTCTGGAGGGATGTTCATGTTGTAGTCTATTTCAATGCCTGTGGATCCTCCCTTTGGGTGTCTATGAAGGGGCTGGTGAGCTTTTTAAGGAGACTTTATGATAGGACATTAATTGAAAGCCTTCAGTGTTGTAGATGGTGAACTCCCCATTTATGCCTTGTTATTTAAAGTATAAGGAAAGGCAAAGTTAAAAATAAAACTGTCAGAAATCAAATAAAAGTGGATCAATATCTTGTGATGTATATATACGTTCTTTAGCATTTTATCTTATTAAAAAAGACATTTTGTCATCCTTTAGATTTTGTAAGATAACTTTTTAGTATTATTATTACAGTGTATAATATGAACTTAACTTTTGACAGTAACCATTAATTTCCTCTCTAATTCATTCATCAATAAATATTACTCAGCAATTTTGATGTGGATTTTGAGTAAGATGATAGGAATAATACCATAATCCTTGGGGAGTCCAGCACATGAACAACATGCAGGTGCAATAGAGAATGCCCAGGTTCCAATTAACACACATGAGCAGGGAGCAGGTATTTGACTAAACAAGGTGTGGTTTCAGTTGTGTCTAATGGGTCAGAGGATGATCAGAAGTTAAGTTGAAAATGGCAAGTAGGAGAATGAAAATGGCATTTGAAAAAAAGCACCAAGGCAAGAGCGAGTGTGCCAATTCAGGAAATTATACATAGCTCAATATGGCTTAGAATGAGGTTAGGAAGTTCTTTTTCAAAATTGACAGGCAACTCAGCAAAGATGTGACAATGACCTTTTACATCAAAGTTTCCTCACTGGAATAGGGAAAGCAAAGATGACAAATAAGGGATGTGCAAAATTGAAATGGAATTATTTTTTCAGTTATAACATATTCAAGCAAACATTAGATGGGATTTGATTTCAGAAGATTTCCATTTGGTCCCAACCCTCTCTTTTCAACTGCGTAGACCAGGAACAGTTGAACCACTATTTTGAGCTTTAGTTATCTAATTTATAATATGAGTTGTTTTGAGTAATTAATAAAAGAAATACAAAAGCATCTTTTAAAACTATACAGAGCAATACAAATATTAGTTATTATTATTGCACTTTCAAACCCAGAGTGGGGGAAAATATCCATCAAATATGGCAGGGCCAGATAGTAAATATTTGGGGCTTTAAGGGTCAGTGTCTGTTGTAAGCACTCAATTCTGCTGTTTTAGTTGAAAGCAGCTATGGACACTGTGTAAGTGAATGAACATGGCTGAGTTCCAAAAGCATGGAAACTGAAATTTAAATTTCATATAACTTTCACACCCAATGAAATTTTTTCTTCTTTTTATTTCTTCTTTTATTTCTTATTTTGTTAAACTGCAAAAAGATATGCTTAGCTCACAGGCTATACAAAAAAACAAAAACAAAAACAAAACAAACAAACGAACAACAACAACAAAAAAACAATTGGCCAGATTTGACCTATAGGTCATACTTTGCAAACCCCTTAATTAGACAAACATTCATTGAATTTGAAGTCTATCCCCTTTTAGCATAGAAGGTGGAAATATAAAATAAATGCTTATTTTCTTTTGGAGACCAATACCATGAAAATGTACACACAATATAGAAAATAAGGCTGAGAATATGGAGAAGTCTCTGAACGTTGTGAGATTCAAGAGATCCAGACTGCCCTTGAGTTGACTGAATGGTGAAAGGTATAAAGCAGACCAGTGCGTTCCTAGGGCCACAGCTTTGACAAGTATGGGCTGGATGACCTCAGATTCCTGCTTACCTCAAAATGTTGCCATGGAAATAAGAAACAAAAGAGACTATGAATATGAAAACACCTGTTATACATAAAACATATATAAATGTGAGTTACAATAGAGACTCTTTGTCATAATCTTGTTTGTTCATCTTGAGAGACCCAAAGGAAGTTGAAGTTAACAACTTTTACAGAAGCCACAGGATATGACCGGATTACACATTTAATTGTGTGATTAAGTTAATTAGGTTAAGCAACTATAAAGGGAAACAAACATTATTGTGGATAAAAGCAGTTTTGTTTGCTTAGCATAGATGATGTCAATGCATAGGAAGATTCATCAGACAGTTTTAAGCTTCTAAAACTTTGCACTGTTCATGGGCAATAGATATAGTAAGATACTGATTCCTTAATCCTTTGGTGAGGAATCCCTGCTGGATTTTGGATGGCTGGGGCACTCCAGCTGATGACCTTGTCCAAAGTTCCTAAAATGATGTCATTTTTAAGATGGCATTGTAGGGATGGTGAATCAAATTCTGTAATCCCAGATCTCCATTGTTGGGTTGGGATAGACAATACAGACAAAATAGCTAAGCAGAAAGAATAAAGAAAGGCTATTTAAAGATTAAATTTAAGTAGACTACAGCTAGCAAGACAATGCCAAGCAAAGAAAGTAGGAGGATGGGGAGGAAGATGAAAATTTACATAAGACACTTGGTCAAAAAGTCTTCTAGAAAAGAAGAGCTCTTAACAGAAACCCATAAAAATCCTGAGGGTTTATATGACTTTTTTACTTCTCACTTTTAACAAAACTGAATATGAATTTTTGAGTTAAATAACTGTCATTTTTGTTGCAAGGTTAAATATGAACGCTGAAGATAAAGAAGAACCAGGAACAGTGTCATATTTAAATCAGAAGAATTGAATGCCATGCCCTTCAGCCTTTCAGTGGACTTGGCCATGATCCCTGGCATTGACCCTAACTACCTGTTCTAAAGAAGGAAACATTCAGAAAAGTCAGAAGGAGAAAGAGGAAGGAAGGAAGAAAAAAAGAAAATCCTAGCAAACCATCAAATAATTTATTTAGGGTAACCTGAAATGGCATGGAATGTTATAGTATTAGAACACAAGATTCTGAAAGAAAGCAAATCTTTTTAGACCAATTTAATTTATTTCAGCAAAAAGGTATAAGAGTATAAGAATAAGATGGAAAGAATTAACAGCCATCTCTCTTCTTTTCAAGAAGGCTTTGATCAATTCTATCTCAAAAGACTTCTCAAAAAATGATGACAATACAAAACTGAATATACTACGTTGGTACAAAAATAACTGACTTTAAGAGTGATTATTTGTAACTCAATCTCAACTAGCGCCATAAATGTTATTTAATAATAATTAGTCCTAGAATACATTTTAAAGGTTGTGATAACTCCTCTTAAGAAACTGAGAGTACCAAATATATAGACGAACCTCACTAGGCAGAATTATTAATATAAAAGAAATAAATATATTTTGGGATGATATTATACACTAACCAAAGTGTACTATTAAAAAGAAGAAGAAGAAGAAAAGAAAAGGTGACACAATTTAATGAACCTTAGAGAACATAACAAACACACTTATATCCATAAGGGGATGGATTTGTACAGGAGAAAATAAACTGAGGTAAAAAAAAAAGACCATATTTAATGGTAAAAGTAAAAATAAAGGACTCTTTCTCCTGTGTGTATTATTCAGAGATGCCATATATAATGGCCCTTCAGTTTTTCTCCTATTGCAACATAGGTATGCCTGTGTTATTTAGGACTTTGCTTACCAGTTTCCATGTTTGCCTGTCAGTCTCTGAGCATTTTGAGTGCAGTGGCAAGCCTTAGTAGCCTCTCCTATACACAAAAGGGAAAACATGGAAAATATAAAAGGCTTTGGGCCACCCATTCATATTGTTGGATGGATCAATTGTTAAATGTCAGACTAAAATACCATGATAATTTTATGGAGAAATGTGGGACAGAGAGGTTTGTGGTGAGTGCTCAGAAAATAATATAAGGTATTTTAAAATATCCCACAAAATATTTAGATTTTGATGAAAACAAAAATGAAGTAGAACATGAATCTCTAAAACCATGAAGAAAAGAGAAAATTTAACTATTATCCTTATCATCTGGTCTTCAAACATTTATTGAATTTCCTTATATTGAATTTCATAACTGTCCCTTAAATGTAAACTCATGTTAAGGAAAACATTTAAAAAGTTTCAGTTGATTATTAATAACTGATTAAGAGACAAGTCTTCCACTCAGCTTATCAAAATACATTCCGGTAGCAACATGCTAGGCTATCATAGCAACATCAGTTATTGGGCTGTTCATTGATATCATTTTTATTTGATGATGATGATAAAAATAAGCACTAATATCAAAAACTCACTTAATATTAAAAGCTGATATATATCCAGGTTTTCAATAGTCTTGGAGATATGGGATGACTGATATGGGTCCTGGGTTTGAGGGCATTAAGATTAGGCTGAGGGGTATCTGGGTGTCTTAGTCCTTAAGCATATGCCCTGAGCTCAGGTCATGATCCCAGGGTCCTGGGATCAAGCCCCACATTGGGGACCCCACTCAGCAAAGAACCTGTTTCTCCCTTTCCCTCTATTGCAACCCCTACTTGTGCTTACTCTCCCTCTGTCAAATAAATAAATACATAATCTTAAAAAAAAAAAAAAAAGATTAGGCTCAGCTAAGTTTATGAGTAGTTAATGTGCCACCATCTAAACTGTGGTTACCAAAAGACTTCTAGTAGGTGTGCATATTAATTTCTATAGAATACTAAAATACTATAAAAATAAGGATTAAATGAGTAAGGGTGCTGGGTGGCTCAGTCGGTTAAGCAATTGCCTTCAGCTCAGGTCATGATCCCAGGTTCCTGGGATTGAGTCCCACATTGAGTTCCCTGCTCTCCCTCTTCCTCTGCCTGCTGCTATGCCTACTTGCATTCTCTCTTTCCAATAAATAAAATCTTAAAAAAAAAAAGGATTAAATGAGTAAATAATCTTTGGGGAGCAATGTATATGTACAAATTGTAAGAATCTCTGTGGTAAACAAATACAACAAACTTTGTTTATCCCATATACACCAATGGTTTTGAGCATTGAACATTTTCTCCCAAACCTCATTAATTAACTTCTATTAATGAAAGTGGACAGTATACTGTCCTAGGAGCCAAAATGTCTGCAGGATCCTGCCATTAAATCTATTCCTGACACATCATTTGGCCTTGGACAAGATACTTCTACTTTCAACAACAGTTTCCTCTAATGTAAAATGAAGAGAGCTAGTCTATATGTATTTCAGAGCCTTTACACTTCTCCAGCTTGATGACACAAATGTCTTAACAGAAAGGACACTACTTCCACCCTACTGACTTTTCACCATGAACTTAAGTCAACCATAAGAACATGTAACAGTAATTTTAATGAAGAATGAAAGTAAGGACTGGCAAAATTAGTTATCTTTTAAAAAATAGCATAGATTAGAAACAATAAGAATTTTAAAATTGTGTCCTGAATGTGATAAAGAATTTGAACCTGGATGATTCTGAAGGGAAGAATGGGAAAACTGAAGAGTGATCTATAGAGGACAATGCAAGGATCAGGTACATCAGCCTCAGGATTGTAACATTTTGGCAGAAGACACCAAGAAATGTTTTGTGCAAGACACGACATCATCCACAAAGTGAAACATAGCTTCTCCCATCCCTATCCACTGGTATCACTATTAATAATCTCCCAGGAATCTATTATCTGTGTATCAGTCAACCCTTCTTCAAGTTAATCTGAAAGAGGACTTCAACTCTCTCCATTTTGACCTCAAGCTTTCTAGTTGATTAAGTCCTTCTTTCTAGTTTCTCTTAACTCCAAAAAAAGACCCTGTGGGCAAAGAATCCCCTGATGGAAAGGAGACTACCCCCTCAAGCCATAAGGACTGCTGGACTGCTCTGAGTCAGCAAGACCCTGCCCATAATAGACTCCAAGGCAGTAGTCAATTTAACTTTCACTGCCCACCTGAAGGTACCCACCACCTTTGCCTCACATTTTCCGTTCATAAACCTGGAGGTATTTTTGGTATCTTGGAGACAGTCTTTGAAAAGCTAGTCTACTGTCTTCCTGGTGTTGGGCTCACTGAAATCAATTCCTTTTTTGTTTCTCCATCACTCATTTCTCTGCCTTTATATTTTGTCAGTGATGAGTGGTCGAATCTGGTCTGTTTAGGACCCACAGAGCCAGGTGGTCTTGTACCCCTGTGGCCAGAGTATACATCTCTATTAGGTTAATAAAACTTATCTGATTAGTTAATTTCATAAGTTTGAATTCTATGGCAATTCAAACTACTTTTGTTTGTTTTATTTAACTACTAGTCTAAAGAACTAAGGAAACATCATTTCCCCCAATATTTTGGGATAAATACTATTTTCCCCTATTTCCCATCAACAATAGCAGTAGCTTCTGCCTACCAGATATGTTGAGTGACTATTCCAGATTTTTACAGAATGAAGTAGAAGCATTCTAATCCCCATTTTCCACATACAGAAACTGAAGATAAGCAAGATGAAGGCAAGAGTCCAAGGTAACACTGTAAAAGGGTCAGAATTTGAGGCTAGGTGAGTCTGAAGGGATGAGAGGGAAATCTGAGAGAGAGAGCAATGTGTGCAGAAGGTGAGGCACGGACACATCATCAAGCTCTGCCTTCCCTCCCCAAATTCTGCCTGCCTTCTTTGTCACACCTCTAGACGAGAAATGGTCTTAGTTACAAAATGTCTGTATGAGCCATGGAATAACATTGCCTCCTTTGTCTTGATGTTTTTGTTTGTTTCTTTTCATGGTCACAAATGTAGGCTTAGGACATCAAATTGTCACAGCCTGTCCTCACATCCTTTTGTCAGGAAGAACCTCCCCACTGAGTCCATTCAAATGAATAAAATGCCCTAGGAACCTCCTACTGGCAGGAGAAAGACAGGATACTGAGGAGATAATGAACCAGGGAAATGGACCCAAAAGGAGAAATTAGGAGAATTAGCAGCATTCAGATGAAAATTGAGGAGGGCTTAGTCAACGTGGTGCTCTTTCCCAGTTTCAAAAATTTGAATATTCAAAATTTGTCAGTCTGAGGAGACTGTTAGTTTTAAGTGATGCTTTTCTGTGTAGCTCTGTGGAAAATGGATCAAGCTGCCAGATAAGATCACTGTTCTGTAGCTTGGTTTGAAAGAGATCAGAGACATTACTGGGAAGATGAGGGTGCATTTCTGCACAGAGATGCCTTCTTGAGGTTGGAGAGTGAAGCACAGAGCAAAAGGATGACAAGGCTGTGACTTAATTGTCAGAGTTTCGGGGCACCTAGGTAGCTCAGTCAGTTAATCTTGCCTTCAGCTGCCTTCAGCTCAGATCCTGATCCTGGAGTCCTGGGATGGAGTCCTGCATCAGTCTCCCTGCTCAGCAGGGAGCCTGCTTCTCCCTCTGTGTGTTCTCTCTCTCTCAAATAAATAAAATCTTTAAAAAAAAACTGTCAGAGTTTACTTTGTACATTGCAGTAATCTCAAAAGCTTAAGAGATGTCACAAAGCAGGATATGGTATTAAACCTCAACAAAGAACAATGAACATTGTTCCATAAAGACAGGAAGCCCCTCAGACTGGGCAGAATTCTCTTCAGGAACTGTGTGGGTCCACGCCAGGCCTCTGCCATTCTGGGCCTCAGTTTCTTCCCCTTGAAATGAAAGGAGTAGACAAGATGTGCCCTGGGGTTCTTTCTTCTCAATTTATGAGAATATTCTGAGAAAAGTGAAGTCTACTGAGAGTTCAGAAACATTTTCAGAAGATTTGGGGAAGAATCACAGGATACAGATAGAATCACCTCCCCATTTAAACACACACACACACACACACACACACACACACACACAATGAAAATAAATTTTACTGTCTTCTGTGATCAAATTCTGAAGTAAAAATAATGATCAGTTAATATTTTCTTTTAGCTAACAGCCATACCAGTGACAACTTGTATTGAGCTTATGTTCTACACACTGTAGGTCATCCATTATCACTAATCCTCACAATATCTCTGCAAAGTAAATTCCTGCATTCCCAATTTGCTGATGAGAAAATCTAGTCTTCAAAATATCACATAACTGTTCCAATTTCTGTTCTTTTAGCTATTTGGAAGAGGGAGAAATCCAATGCAAGGTGATATGACTCAGACGTTCTTCACAGTAATCAACATCACTATATTCATCTCTTTATCCCATCTTAAAAGGAATGTCCCAAGAGTAGAAAAAAAACAAAATGGAGAAATGTAAGTTTGGGAGTTGGTACAAAGTAGCTGGTTAACATGAACTTGGTGGCTAATTCTGAGGTTGGCACACTCTGGAGTGATTCTCATGTAACCACTGAGTTGATTGGGGTTAGGATGGAAACATATTAATAAATTCTCTGAGAAAGTTTTAAGAAATTAAAACCAAATGAAATAAAAAAAATATTGGACATTAATTGAAATCTTAAAATGTTAAAGGTTGTGCTAAAATCTTTATGCTTATTGTCACTCTAATCCATCAGCTCCACAGATTAGGCATTATTATTTTTCTTTACTCTTGTTTAGATAAAGAAGCAGAGTCTTAGAGAATTTAAGTACCAAGGTCTTAGAGCAAGGACTCCAGGACAGGGCTTGAATCCAATCCCATGATCTTAATCACTGCATTTTTACTCCATTCAGCAGTCAGTATGAAAATATATGCAGTGATAAAACCCAGACTGAGTCTGGTTATATCACATCTAGCTCTTAATACTGGGTAGTACATGCAGACTCAAGTACCTTCATTGTTTGAGGGACATGCACGCAAAGCTGGTCATTCACGAAGAGAGTAAATGCTTCACTCTGGGTCAAGCTTCCAGCCAGAATGTCCAACTCAGAATCCAAGTTAAAAACCCTTCAACCTGTAAACTGGGCTGTTTTCCAAACATAGAAGTCACTGACCTAGAAACCAAGCAATAGCTACCTTTCAACAGTGATGGAGAGGACCTGTGGTCATAAGAACAAATACTAGTGCATTAATGACTTTTTGAACATTGGGGGCTTAACCACCATCCACTTTTCATTTTCTTTCTTCTTCTTCTTCTTCTCCTTCTCCTTCTCCTTCTCCTTCTCCTTCTCCTTCTCCTTCTCCTTCTCCTTCTCCTTCTCCTTCTCCTTCTCCTTCTCCTTCTCCTTCTCCTTCTTCTTCTTCTTCTTCTTCTTCTTCTTCTTCTTCTTCTTTTAACTTTGAGCAAAATGGGTACTATTACTCAAATTGTAAAAACAAGACGTAACTATGCTGGGTGACTGCTGCTCTGCCTATCCCATCCCCAGTCAAGACTCAAGGAAAGTCACAATTCAGGTATCATAAGATTGAAGAATCTGGGTTTCACATAGTTTAACTTATTTATTTTTCAGATGAGAAAACAGAACTATCACACAACTTGCTCATTCACCCCAAAATTGTTATTTACAATTTATGTGGTTTGGAGAAGACACACAATTTGTCTAGATCATCAGGTGTTTCATGTGTAAAAGGGAGATAATAATAATCAGGCCTACTGCATGGGGTTGAATCAAGAATTAAATGAACAAACAGAAATCATTAAGGACGGTACTTGGGACAGAGTTTAGTGAACACATTTCAGTTCACATCAAATGTCTCTTTCCAAGTTCTGTAGAAATTTCATCTCCTCTATGAAGCTCCCCATGACTACCTAAATCGACATGGGATTGCCTTCTTTGGCTACATGTTACTCCAGAACACTTACTACTCAATTTTACATTTGAAAGTAGTTTATTTATATACAAGCCTTTGGTTCTTAATTCCAGATTCTCTGCAGAATATATACTGAAATGTCTCCAGTGTCCCCTATGTCCCCTCTGGTGCCAACTTCAATGCCTAAGTCATAGTAGGTATCCACAGCTAACTTTTAATTGAATAATTAATTTTACAATCATCTAACCAACTTAAAAGCCACAGCTATTTTATTTTATTTTACTTATATTTTATGTATTTATTTGACAGACAGAGATAACAAGTAGGCAGAGAGGCAGGCAGAGAGAGAGGAGGAAGCAGGCTCCCTGCTGAGCAGAGATATGGGGCTCAATCCCAGGACCCTGGGATCATGACCTGAGCCAAAGGCAGAGAGGCTTTAACCCACTGCGCCACCCAGGCGCCCCCACAGCTACTTTAAAAAGTAAAATTGTTTGATGTCTTATAATTAAACTAATCATTCTCGGGCCCACCCACCTCTTCACCTGATCTTAATACCCCCAAAGAGAAGGCTTAAATTGATTTCAATTGTTTCTTCTGGCACCATCCCCTATTTTTCTAAATAACATGTTTCTGCTGCTAAATTTGACTTTTTAGTTGGGAGATATCACTATCACTTTCTACTATAGAAAATAAGGGGTTATCTCCTCTTTATAAAGTCTCTGCCACCCACCCAGAAGAATTAATGCACAATTGTTGCTTACATCAATATTCAGTGTTTATATCATTGTGAGTACATAAATAGTAGTGAACCTAAGGCAATTACTATGTAATAATTGCCTTTATTCTCCTATAAATCTCTATTTCCTTATGCTTTTACTTGCTTGATTGGCCTATCAAAAGTTCATCATTAAACTGCCTGCAGAGTGCATCTCCCTTCAAAACTCTAAGGCACATCAGGTTTGCAGGTTCATTTCATCCTTCCCTTCTGAAGACTTTGATCTGCCTGCTCTAGTCAAGACTTCTGCTCTCAGGCCTGTTGGTCAGCTGTTCTCCTGGTGTTTCCCTTCACTATGATGTAGGAAATAAAACTTACTATGCTTTATTTTGCATTGTATTCCCTTTGCCCGAATACCATGACTACCCTGCCTTTTTTCTCCCTCATGTGGATGAGTGTATACTGAGAAAAATAGAATAATAATTAAAAAATGGACCTTACAACACTTTTTTTTTAAAGATTTTACTTATTTACTTGACACAGAGAGAGAGAGACAGTGAGAGAGAATACAAGCAGAGAGAATAGGAAAGGGGGAAGCAGGCTGCCGAGCAAGCAGGGAGCCTGATGTGGGACTCAATTCCAGAATCCTAGGATCATAACCTGAGCCAAAGGCAGATGCTTAAGGACGAAGCCACCCAGGCATCTGCCCTAATTCTTTCCTTATACTTTATAACTAACTAGGTGAGGGACAGAATTTTTAGTTTGAAATTTTTTCCCTTAGAATTTTAAGTCATTTCTCCACAGCCATGTTAGCCTCTGGTAGTAGAGGGACTAAAGCCTTATACCATATACATTCCTCATTTATTATAGAATGTCTGCTTATTTATACTTTCAAAACCTTTCAGGATTTCCCCTTTGTTGCCTTTCTGAAATTCCATGATGATATTGCTTGGTGTAAGTGCTTTCCATTCACTGTGCTTTGCCCATAAGAAACCCTTCTAGGCTGTGGCTTCATAAAATTCTCCTTTCGGATTTCTGTCTTGGTGGGACAGAATGATTTGAGGGATCTGAGTCTGATTCTCAACTTTCTTTCTTTCTTTCTTCCTTCCTTTCTTTTCTTTTCTTTTCTTTTCTTTTCTTTTCTTCTTCTTCTTCTTCTTCTTCTTCTTCTTCTTCTTCTTCTTCTTCTTCTTCTTCTTCTTCTTCTTCTTCTTCTTCTTCTTCTCCTCCTCCTCCTCCTCCTCCTTCTTCTTCTTTTTGTCTATTTTTCCATCATTTCACTATTTATTCTGAGTATTTTCCTTGGTTATCAATCCTGTTTTTGAGCTTTGAATTTCTACTATCATAACTTTGCTTTCCAAGAGTCCTTTTATATTATCTTAATGTTTCCTTATAATAGAATCCTGTTCTAGTTTCAGTTCATTTTCTATCTTCACTCATCAAATTAACTATATGATAAATATGAGTTTCAGTAAATCTATAAGTTTGAGTAAATGTAAAAGCTTTTCTCAATTTGGCATTGTAATATGGTTTTGAGAAAAACTCATGAGTGAAACTTTCTTTCAGATATGCTCTGTTTAAACTAGATTTGCTCAAACATACATTTGCAATGCAGGTTCCTCTCCAAAGGTATTGGTGAGAAAACAGGAGGACTATGGGGAGAGTGGGCTAATGAGCCCCTTCTCTTCCTGGGCCTGCCTCACTGCCCTAGTTTCCCAAAGAGCTGTTAACCTCACTTCACCCCATCTCATCAGCTGTCACATACATAAATGCAACACTCAAGAGTACTTGCCAGTTGTCTTTATCAGAATTGTTTTCTGTACTGAATTTTGTCACCTTCTCCACAAATTTTTATGTTAAAGCATCATCCTTCAGTGTGACTCTATCAGGAGTTGGGGCCTTTCCAGAGGTAATTAAGGTTAAAGTAGGTGATAAGTGTAGGTTCCTAAATTGTTAGGACTGGTTTTTTGTAGGAAAAGGAAGAGACTCCAGAAAGCTCTCTCTCACTCTTCCTGTAAGCAATAAGAAGAGGTGATGTGCCCTGGCCATCCATGAACCAAGATGAGAATTCTCATCAGACACTTGCCCTGACGGCACCTCCATTTTGGACTTCCAGCCTCTAGAACTATGAGACAATAGATATCTGTCTTTTAAATTATCCAGTCTGTGGTATTTTTTATGGCAACCCTAGCACACAAATACAGTCAATTAATAATCAAATCAAAATTTCACAATCTACTTTATGACTGTTCTATATTGGGTCTCGGGGTGGGAGATAATATCTAGGAATTATCAACTTAGAAAGAAAGGGAGAACATCCATTCTCTACTTCTGGTGCAAAACGTTGTCTCTATGATTTTCTGATTATCTTAGATAACTGAAATTCTGGAGTTACTTTAGATCCCAAACAGAGTCTCATTTCAGCAATTTAAAATCTCCAGAACCAGTTATTAATCAAAACTTTACTATATTTAAATTTAAATTCCTCTCCTTTCCGAGCAAGTGTTGCTTACTTTGAGGGTGTGATGGTGCCTTTTTTTTTTTTTTTTTTTGGCCAAGTGCCCCAGCCTTTGCAGCACCCACAAGCTGGTGTTCCCCACTCCATTAGGGGGAAACAGAAGAGGTTAGTGGCCAGATGGATCCCAAATAAACTAATTGCGCACATTCATTTGAAGAGCAAGTTACAAATGGGTTGGAATTGTTCATGCTTCCTCCTGGTGCTATGTCTCTAATGCCTGTGGTGTCACATAGGTTCCTGCAGAAAATAAATAATCATCACATAGTAATGAAAACATAAAGAAATGGAACTTCAATTATTTCATTGTGATCAACTAGAATTCTTTTGAGTTAAATTTTTCTTCAGCTTTATTGAGACTAAAATCTAAAAAAATTATATATATTTAGGGCATACATGTTAATTTAATATACATATATCATGAAATGATTACCATAATCAGACTAACTAACATATCCATCAAAAAATGGGAGCTATGTTCCATAACTACAAATGTAATTCATACATGAAATGTTATTCATATACAAATAATATCTTTTTTCTTAATTTTATTTTTTATAAACATATATTTTTATCCACAGGGGTACAGGTCTGTAAATCGCCAAGTTTACACACTTCAAAGCACTCACCATAGCACATATCCTCCCCAATGTCCATAACCCCACCCCCCCTCCCAATCCCCCTCCCCCCATCAACCCTCAGTTTGTTTTGTGAGATTAAGTGTCACTTATGGTTTGTCTCCCTCCCAATTCCATCTTGTTTCATTTACTCTTCTCCTACCCCCTTAACCCCCCATGTTGCATCTCCTATCCCTCATATCAGGGAGATCATATGATAGTTGTCTTTCTCTGATTGACTTATTTCGTTAACCATGATACCCTCTAGTTCCATCCACGCCATCGCAAATGGCAAGATTTCGTTTCTTTTGATGGCTGCATAGTATTCCATTGTGTATATATACCACCTCTTCTTTATCCATTTGTCTGTTGATGGACATCTAGGTTCTTTCCATAGTTTGGCTATTATAGACATTGCTGCTATAAACATTTGGGTGCACGTGCCCCTTCGGATCACTACGTTTGTATCTTTAGGGTAAATACCCAGCAGTGCAATTGCTGGGTCATAGGGTAGTTCTATTTTCAACATTTTGAGGAACCTCCATGCTGTTTGCAGAGTGGTTGCACCAGCTTGCATTCCCACCAACAGTGTAGGAGGGTTCCCCTTTCTCCACATCCTCACCAGCATCTGTCATTTCCTGACTTGTTAATTTTAGCCATTCTGACTGGTGTGAGGTGATATCTCATTGTGGTTTTGATTTGTATTTCCCTGATGCCGAGTGATATGGAGCACTTTTTCATGTGTCTGTTGGCCATCTGGATGTCTTCTTTGCAGAAATGTCTGTTCATGTCCTCTGCCCGTTTCTTGATTGGATTATTTGTTCTTTGGGTGTTGAGTTTGCTAAGGTCTTTATAGATTTTGGACACTAGCCCTTTATCTGATATGTCATTTGCAAATATCTTCTCCCATTCTGTCAGTTGTCTTTTGGTTTTGTTAACTGTTTCCTTTGCTGTGCAAAAACTTTTGATCTCGATAAAATCCCAATAGTTCATTTTTGCCCTTGCTTCCCTTGCCTTTGGTGATGTTCCTAGGAAGATGTTGCTGTGGCTGAGGTCAAAGAGGTTGTTGCCTGTGTTCTCCTCAAGGATTTTAATGGATTCCTTTCTCACATTGAGATCCTTCATCCATCTTGAGTCTATTTTCGTGTGTGGTGTAAGGAAATGATCCAATTTCATTTTTCTGCATGTGGCTGTCCAATTTTCCCAACACCATTTATTGAAGAGGCTGTCTTTTTTCCAATGGACATTCTTTCCTGCTTTGTTGAAGATGAGTTGACCATAGAGTTGAGGGTCTATTTCTGGGCTCTCTATTCTGTTCCATTGATCTATGTGTCTGTTTTTGTGCCAGTACCATGCTGTCTTGATGATGACAGCTTTGTAATAGAGCTTGAAGTCCGGAATTGTGAGGCCACCAACTTTGGCTTTCTTTTTCAATATTCCTTTGGCTATTTGAGGTCTTGTCTGGTTCCATATAAATTTTAGGATTATTCGTTCCATTTCTTTGAAAAAAATGGATGGTACTTTGATAGGAATTGCATTAAATGTGTAGATTGCTTTAGGTAGCATAGACATTTTCACAATATTTCTTCTTCCAATCCAGGAGCATGGAACATTTTTCCATTTCTTTGTGTCTTCCTCAATTTCGTTCATGAGTACTTTATAGTTTTCTGTGTATAGATTCTTCGTCTCTTTGGTTAGGTTTATTCCGAGGTATCTTATAGTTTTGGGTGTAATTGTAAATGGGATTGACTCCTTAATTTCTCTTTCTTCTGTCTTGTTGTTGGTGTAGAGAAATGCAACTGATTTCTGTGATTTGATTTTATATCCTGACACTTTACTGAATTCCTGTACAAGTTCTAGCAGTTTTGGAGTGGAGTCTTTTGGGTTTTCCACATATAGTATCATATCATCTGTGAAGAGTGATAGTTTGACTTCTTCTTTGCCGATTTGGATGCCTTTAATTTCCTGTTGTTGTCTGATTGCTCAGGCTAGGACTTCTAATACTATGTTGAATAGCAGTGGTGATAACGGACATTCCTGCTGTGTTCCTGACCTTAGCGAAAAAGCTTTCAATTTTTCTCCATTGAGAATGATATTTGCGGTGGGTTTTTCATAGATGGCCTTGATAATATTGAGGTATGTGCCCTCTATCCCTACACTTTGAAGAGTTTTGATTAGGAAGGGATGCTGTATTTTGTCAAATGCTTTTTCAGCATCTATGGAGAGTATCATATGGTTCTTGTTCTTTCTTTTATTAATGTGTTGTATCACATTATTGATTTGTGGATGTTGAACCAACCTTGCAGCCCTGGAATAAATCCCACTTGGTCATGGTGAATAATCCTTTTAATGTACTGTTGAATCCTAATGGCTAGTATTTTGGTGAGAATTTTTGCATCTGTGTTCATCAAGGATATTGGTCTGTAGTTCTCTTTTTTGATGGGATCCTTGTCTGGTTTTGCGATCAAGGTGACGCTGGCCTCATAAAATGAGTTTGGAAGTCTTCCTTCGATTTCTATTTTTTGGAACAGTTTCAGGAGAATAGGAATTAGTTCTTTAAATGTTTGGTAGAATTCCCCCGGGAAGCCGTCTGGCCCTGGGCTTTTGTTTGTTTGGAGATTTTGGATGACTGTTTCAATCTCCTTACTGGTTATGGGTCTGTTCAGGCTTTCCATTTCTTCCTGGTTCAGTTATGGTAGTTTATATGTCTCTAGGAATGCATCCATTTCTTCCAGATTGTCAAATTTGTCGGCATAGAGTTGCTCATAGTATGTTCTTGTAATTGTCTCTATTTCTTTGGTGTTCGTTGTGATCTCTCCTCTTTCATTCATGATTTTATTTATTTGGGTCCTTTCCCTTTTCTTTTTGATAAGTCTGGCCAGGGGTTTATCAATCTTATTAATTCTTTCAAAGAACCAGCTCCTAGTTTCGTTGATTTGTTCTATTGTTTTTTTGGTTTCTATTTCATTGATTTCTGCTCTGATCTTTATGATTTCTCTTCTCCTGCTGGGTTTAGGGTTTCTTTCTTGTTCTTTCTCCAGCTCCTTTAGGTGTAGGGTTAGGTTGTGTACCTGAGAAAGGCTTGTACCGCTATATATTTTCCTCTCAGGACTGCCTTTGTTGTGTCCCACAGATTTTGAACCGTTGTGTTTTCATTATCATTTGTTTCCATGAATTTTTTTCAATTCTTCTTTAATTTCCTGGTTGACCCATTCATTCTTTAGAAGAATGCTGTTTAGTCTGCATGTATTTGGGTTCTTTCCAAATTTCCTCTTGTGATTGAGTTCTAGCTTCAGAGCATTGTGGTCTGAAAATATGCAGGGAATGATCCCAATCTTTTGATACCAGTTGAGACATGATTTAGGACCGAGGATGTGATCTTTTCTGGAGAATGTTCCATGTGCACTAGAGAAGAATGTGTATTCTGTTGCTTTGGGATGCAATGTTCTGAATGTATCTGTGATGTCCATCTGGTCCAGTGTGTCATTTAAGGCCTTGATTTCCTTGTTGATCTTTTGCTTGGATGATCTGTCCATTCATTGAGTGGGGTGTTAAAGTCCCCTACTATTATTGTATTATTGTCGATGTGTTTCTTTGATTTTGTTATTAATTGGTTTATATAGTTGGCTGCTCCCATGTTAGGGGCATAGATATTTAAAATTGTTACATCTTCTTGTTGGACAGTTCCTTTGAGTATGATATAGTGTCCTTCCTCATCTCTTATTATAGTCTTTGGCTTAAAATCTAATTGATCTGATATAAGGATTGCCACTTCTGCTTTCTTCTGATGTCCATTAGCATGGTAAATTCTTTTCCATCCCCTCACTTTAAACCTGGAGGTGTCTTCGGGTTTAAGATGAGTTTCTTGTAGGCAACATATAGATGGGTTTTGGTTTTTTATCCATTCTGATACCCTGTGTCTTTTGATTGGGGCATTTAGCCCATTAACATTCAGGGTAACTATTGAGAGGTATGAATTTAGTGCCATTGTATTGCCTGTAAGGTGACTGTTATTGTATATTGTCTCTGTTCCTTTCTGATCTACTACTTTTAGGGTCTGTCTTTGCTTAGAGGACCCCTTTCAATATTTCCTGTAGAGCTGGTTTGGTGTTTGCAAATTCTTTCAGTTTTTGTTTGTCCTGGAAGCTTTTAATCTCTCCTTCTATTTTCAATGATAGCTTAGCTGGATATAGTATTCTTGGCTGCATGTTTTTCTCATTTAGTGCTCTGAATATATCATGCCAGCTCTTTCTGGCCTGCCAGGTCTCTGTAGACAAGTCTGCTGCCAATCTAATGTTTTTACCATTGTACGTTACAGACTTCTTTTCCCGGGCTGCTTTCAGGACTTTCTCTTTGTCACTAAGACTTGTAAATTTTACTATTAGGTGATGGGGTGTGGACCTCTTCTTATTGATTTTGAGGGGGGTTCTCTGCACCTCCTGGATTTTGATGCTTGTTCCCTTTGCCATATTGGGGAAATTCTCTCCAATAATTCTCTCCAATATACCTTCTGCTCCCCTCTCTCTTTCTTCTTCTTCTGGAATCCCAATTATTCTAATGTTATTTCATCTTATGGTGTCACTTATCTCTCAAATTCTCCCCTCGTGGTCCAGTAGCTGTTTCTCCCTCTTTTGCTCAGCTTCTTTATTTTCTGTCACTTGTGCTTCTATATCGCTAATTCTTTCTTCTGCCTTATTTATCTTAGCAGTGAGAGCCTCCATTTTTTATTGCACGTCATTAATAGCTTTTTTCATTTCGACTCGGTTAGATTTTACTTCTTTTATTTGTCCAGAAAGTGCTTTTATATCTCCCAAGAGGGTTTCTCTAATATCTTCCATGCCTTTTTTGAGCCTGGCTAGAACCTTGAGAATCGGCATTCTGAACTCTAGATCTGACATATTACCAATGTCTGTATTGATTAGGTCCCTAGCCTTTGGTACTGCCTCTTGTTCTTTTTTTTTGTGGTGAATTTTTCCTCTTTGTCATTTTGTCCAGATAAGAGTATCTGAAGGAGCAAGTAAAATACTAAATGGGTGGCAACAACCCCAGGAAAATATGCTTTAACCAAATCAGAAGAGATCCCAAATCGGAGAGGGGAGAAAGGGGATAAAAAGAGGTCAGAAAGAGAAAGATAACAAGAAACAATTAAAAAAAAGAAAACGCATAAAGAAAAAATATCAAAAGGAAAAAAAAATATATATATTAGATAAACTGGTTAAAAATCGTTAAAAAAGAGGGGCGCCTGGGTGGCTCAGTGGGTTAAAGCCTCTGCCTTCAGCTCAGGTCATGATCCCAGGGTCCTGGGATCGAGCCCCACATCGGGTTCTCTGCTCAGTGGGGAGCCTGCTTCCTCCTCTCTCTCTCTCTCTGCCTTTCTCTCTGCCTAATTGTGATCTCTGTCAAATAAATAAATAAAATCTTTAAAAAAAATTAAAAAAAAAATCGTTAAAAAAGAAAAGAGTAAAAGTTAAAAAAAATTAGCAGAAGAAGAGAAAAAAAATTGAAAAAGAAAAAAAATTAAATTAACTGCAAGGCTAAGGAATCATGGGGAGAAAGCCATGAGTTCCATGCTTTGCTTTCTCCTCCTCTGGAATTCCGTTGCTCTCCTTGGTATTGAAACTGCATTCCTTGGTAGGTGAACTTGGTCCTGGCTGGGTTTCTTGTTGATCTTCTGGGGGAGGGGCCTGTTGTAGTGATTCTCAAGTGTCCTTGCCCCAGGCGGAGTTGCACCGCCCTTACCCGGGGCCGGGCTGAGTAATCCGCTCGGGTTTGCTTTTGGGAGCTTTTGTTCCCTGAGCGCTTTCCGTAGAGTTCCAGAGGATGGGAATGAAGATGGCGGCCTCCCAGTCTCCGGCCCAGAGAAGCCAAGAGCCCGGGGCTCCACTCCTCAGTGTGCCCTCAGAGAACAATGCCCAATTACTCCCTTCACCCTGGCCTCAGGCCGCGCTCCGAGCTGACCGAGGCTGCGACTGGTTCAAGGTAACCCCAAGCTTAGAGCTCACTCCTCGGTTCTGTCTCTGTAGCCGGCTTCCCCGTTCTGATACCTGTAAGCTCTGCGACGTCAGACACCCCCGATTCTTCTGTGACCCTATGGGACCTGAGGCCACACTGGCCCCACGTGGGCTTCACCCCGGTTAAGCCTCTGGAGCGATGTCCCTCAGTGGAACAGACTTTTTAAAGTCCTGATTTTGTGCTCCGTTGCTCACCGCTTGCCGGGAGCCGGCCCCTCCCCCCGCAGTCTATCTTCCCGTTGCTTTGGATTCACTTCTCCTCCAGTTCCTACCTTTCAGAAAGTGGTTGATTTTCTGTTTCTAGAATTGCTGTTCTTCTCTTCGATCTCCCATTGAATTTGTAGGTGTTTGCACTCTTTAGATAAGCTATCTAGCTGATCGCCCACTACCTGAAGTAGTCTCAGCCTGCTACTTCTCCCACAAATAATATCTTTAAACAAGAAATTCCTCCCTGTCATTTGTTGGCCTTTCTTTTGTACTACAATCTTTTTATATTACCTTTATTTATTTTTGTTTCTTATTGGCATGATTGCAAAAATGATGTTCATTAAAAAGAAATTTGGGGGCATCTGGGTGACACAGTCAGGTAAGTGTTGGATCCTTGGTTTCAGCTGGTGTCATGATCTCAGGGTTGTGAGGTTGATCCCCATGTGGGCTCCATGCTTAGTACAGTCTTCCTTGGACTGTCTCTCCCTCCGCTCTTCCCCCATCCTCTCTCTTTCTCTCTCTAAAATAAATAAATAAATCTTTAAAGATTTATTAAAGATTTTATTGTCCTTATTTACTTCTCTGTTCTGCTATTATTTTTGTTGGATTATCAATATTGAAAATAATTATGTGTAATAAAGAGGAGGATTAATTAAAAAAAAAAAAAAGACTTGCTGCAGTTATAAACAAGCTGGTTGTGCCTCTAAGGGTAAATATAGCATTGTCCCTGACTGAACAGAAGACCCTGGGATGTCTACACCAGAGGTGCATACTGTCCTCTGCTTGCTTCAAGCACGAGTGTTGTGCCTCCACTGCTGCTGAAGCCTTCACCAGCAGCTTGTTGTAGCCATGGCATTTCCAGAGCAGCTCCTCTACATCCATATACCATTGCTCATGCAATCTCTTCCAACTGGAATTTCTGTTCCCAGTGAGCATCCCTTGTGAATACTTACAAGGCATTAAAGATTAGAGGCAGTTTTATCTTCTTCTTGAAATCTTTCTTGTCACTGCTCTGAGAATGTTGTTCAGGCCCTTATCTAAGCTCCACTGTACTCCATAAATAATTCTTTACTGACTCAGATACAATTTCCTCCTTTTCTATGAAATACTTCAAATATTCCCTGAGACCACATTAATTATATAATTTTCGTGAACTATTTCCAATATAGACAAAAGTACAGAAAAAATATCAATTTTTCATGTACAGAAAATAATATCAAATTCTCATGTACCAAACAACCAGATTTTAGAAATGGTTAACACTTTGTTATTTGGAGGATCAGATCTTTTAGGTATTATTATTTAATAATAATATTTTATATAATATATATATTTGTGTCTAATATATAATAATTATATCAATTTGTATTTAATATTTAAAATAAATATATAATATTTATATACATCAGTAATTTTCTTTTTTCTTCTTTTAATTTTTATTTTTTAATTAAAATAAATGGTATCGTTATACTCATAACTTTCTGTTATTTTACTTCCACTCACTGTTAAGTTTTTAAGTTTTATCTATTTCTATCAGATTTATTACTGAGAACTGTTGTATAAATTATTGTTATATATATACCACAATTTACTTATTTCTGTTGTGATGGGAATCTCTAAAACAAATCTATTCTTCTATCTTCAAAATATGAGAGGGTCTGCTTTCCTATATTTGTGCCAACTTTTAGAAATTATGTTCTTTTAAACACCTGTGACTTGATGAATATGAAATGAAATCTTGGTATTTTAATTTGATTTGATTTTCTAATTCCTGGTAAAGTTAATTTATTGCACTGAACATCTGCCATGTGCCCATCACTGTTCTTACCTCCTGGGATACCTCAATGAACAAATTAAAGAATGCTGCTCCAATGAAACTGATATCTGGTGGGGGAAGGAGAGACAAAGGATAATCAATAATATATAAGTAACTTAGTAAGTACATAGATCTCAGAAGTACATTACACCCCTGTTATATACAAAATGTGAAATATGGTAATCGAAAATTAGGGAAAGAAAGACTTAATCAGATACAGGACTTGTTATCTTCTTCCTAAAATGTTTGAGAGAAGTGTCCTCATCTAATCAATTGCTTCCATAGAGGGCAAAACCACCTACAAAAATATTATATCATAACTTCAGTTGGTCCTGACTTTGGGATTATAGTCTTAGTTAACTGTGAAGAGCATTGTTTTTACTAGTGGATGTATAATTTTTCCAGCTACCTATTGCTGCATAGCAAACCACTCCAAAAGAATAACTTAAACATTAAAGCAATCTATTTTGCTTACTAATTTAGGGGTTGACTGGACTCAGCTAAGCAGCTCTTACCTGGGGTTTTCCCATGCCATTGTAATTAGATGGCAGCTGAGACTGCAACCATCTTGGAGGCTCCTTCTCTCACAGGCCTGTCTCCTGGGCTGGAGAGATTCAAACAGCTGGAGGCTGGAAGAGCTGGGTCTTCCTGGGCTTCTCCATCTTTACAAGGTCTCTCCACTGTTTTTCCAGATGTCAGTCTCAAAGTAGCCAGACATCTTACAAGTTCTTTCAGGGATCCTGAAGAGAATGGCCCAAGAGAAACTAGAATAAGGCACACTTCCCTTTTTAAACTAGCTATGGAAGTCATTGCACATAATTTTTTTTTCTACTTCCTATTCACTGAAGCAGTTTCAAACACCCATCCAGGCTCATGGAAACAGAACACAAACTGTCTTTTGCCCGCAAAAGTGTCAAATAATTTGCAATTTTTTAAAAAAACCACCAGAGTAGGGGCGCCTGGGTGGCTCAGTGGTTTAAGGCCTCTACATTCAGCTCGGGTCATGATCTTGGGGTCCTGGGATCGAGTCCCTCATTGGGTTCTCTCTCGGCAGGGAGCCTGTTTCCCCCTCTCTCTCTGCCTGCCTCTCTGCCTGCTTGTGATCTCTGTCAAATAAATAAATAAAATCTTTAAAAAACAAACAAACAAAAAAACCCCACCAGAGTAGCAAATCATGATCACATGTAAAAACAAACATGTTTCTACATAAGCTACTCCTTTTAGGAAATACCTTAAAAAATGAATAAATAAAAGGTCAGACCATCTGCCAGCTACATATACAATGAAGGGAAATACTTTTGCTGAAACTTTGTTTCTAAGAAGTTCTTAACAAAGAGAATGCATCCATTCTCAAATAATCACATATGAAGAGCAATTTTTCCCCTGCTGTATCATTTTACCATCAGAGTTTTATCTCAATAGGATGAAAAAGCTAAAGAAATAGCCCAGTGTTACACAGACTGCTACAGACTGCATGGCCAGACTTCTATGGACAAGGGCACTTGAAAAAGGTGTTGGGAAAAAAAAAACTTCAGAAAAGACAAGATATCTATCAAAAAAGTGACAAATATTTTACTAAAAAGGTACTTCTCTGGAAGAATATAGTATCTTTTGCTTGAAAGTTTCCACTGCACAAATCTCCTGTAGCAAATGATAGCAATTGGGGACATAAGATCAAAATTTATTAAATGTTTTTGATCTCCAAGATATTGTGGTAGATGCTAAGGATACAAAAACAAAATAAAACAAAACAAAAAATTAAAAGCAAAAACAAAAATTAACTCAAAACTTTGGTACAGGATAGCAGTCCTAAAATTTTACACATTTGTGAAGTACTTAAAAAAAAAAAAAAAGATAGTGGGGGGGCGCCTGGGTGTCAGTGCGTTAAGGCCTCTGACTTTGGCTCAGGTCATGATCCCAGGGTCCTGGAATCTAGCCTTGCATAGGGCTCTCTGCTCAGCAGGGGGCCTGCTTCCGCCTCTCTCTCTGCCTTCCTCTCTGCCTACTTGTGATCTCTGTCTGTTAAATAAATAAAATCTTAAAAAAAAAAAAAAGATAGTGGGGCTCCTGGCTGACTCAGTCAGTTAAGTGTCTGACTCAGGCTCAGGTCATGGTCTTGGAGTCCTCGGCTTGAGCCCCTCAATCGGCTCTGTGCTCAAGAGGGGGGAGTCTGCATGTCCTTTTACCTCTCCCCCACTCATGAGTTCTCTCAAATCAATAATTAAAAATAAATAACAAATAAATTTACAAAACAATGATAGTAATTATTTTTTAAGATTTTATTGTTATTTGTTTATTTGTTAGAAAGAGAGAATACAAGCAGGGAGTTGGCAGGGAGAGGGAGAATCAGGCTCCTGCTGAGCAGAGAGTCTGACATGGGGCTTGACCTGAGCTGAAGGCAGAGGCTTACCCAACTGAGCTACCCAGGCACCTCCAGTTACAGTAACTAAATAGTGACGATTGCAGTTACAACTTCTGGGATGTTGACTGTGTGCCAAATTCTGAATACACTGCTCTGATATCTCTTTATTCCTGGTTAGATTTATGATGTGTTCATTTTCTATTAATTTCTAGGCTAAAAAAAATTAAGGGTGAGAGTTGTTATCACAAACTAAATTAATAGAGAATATCTTTAGCCACTATATTAAACTGACAACCACACTCACTACCAGTATGTATATTATAAGTGGTATATTATAAGTGGTATGATTGGCAAGGGCCTAAATACCCTCTCAGTTCAGAGGTGGGAAGCATGACCTTGATCTTGTGATAGCTAGATACAGTGTTTGAACTGATCCCTCCAAGATGACCAGGTGTGATTCAGTTAAACAGAGGGTAAAAGAAATGGATTTTGCAATAAAAACACTGGAGAAAGAACATTAAGGAATTGCTTTTCTATATAATATATCATCTGGCTAAAAGATAAATTGGAGGAAAAAGTAGGAAAAACAATTGTCTACTGTTGTGTATGAAGAATGGTTTAGAAAAGAATGATCCATTACCCATGTCATTCAAATAAGAATTTGTAGATTCTTTATGGGTTCTTTAAGGATTTTTGAGTTTACTCATTATGTATCAAATGGAAATGGATAGTTTATGTGAAACAAAAACTTGGACATGCAGGTAGGGAAACATCAAAGCTGCAAGAATCAGTGTGACTCAGAACTACCGCAATGGGGACAGAAAAAAGAAACTTGCTCCACCTCTACTTGATAAGAAACTGGAAATTTATTCCCTGAAGCCTATAGGTAGCCTCCTTGGGACCTCAAGAGAGTCTGACAGTGACTCATAAAAATGCGGAGAACAGCATGATAGAGGGAGAGGAAAGATGGAGAGAAAATAGGTTTGTTTTAGTCTCAGAATAGGTACATTTCAAGGCAGGCTGATCACTGAGCTTCTCACTAGGTGAGTCTTTGTTGAAGGCAATATATTTATTTCTTGTTTATTTAATAACTAAAGATTCCTAGGTGATATACCATCTGATGACATGTTACTGGATAGTATATAGAATAACATAAATAGAATATAATAAATAGAATATAATAAGTAGAATATATAGAATAAAATAAAAATTGATTATGTTTACATAGCCAACCAAAAATATGGTTACAATGCAGTGTGATCAATGTTATAATGAACAAAAATATTAAGACAAAAGTTATTTAGACTTGCAGCATTTAGTTCTATTTTGAAAAATGAGGAAAGCTTCCGATGGAAAAAGTTGCTTAAAATGAGATTTAAAGCTTGTCTGTTATGTAATCCTTACTCCCTACTTTACATTATTTGCACATGGAGAATTAAGTTTTGAGGAGATAATGTTGTATTTTTTCTTCCTAAACTCTCTTCAGAACAATAGTGTTTGAACTAACTTCAGTGAAACAGCATGCTTGGAAACCCTTGGTAGAAATAAAACACCAAAACTCCAGGTATCAAGTTCAAGGTATTGATTTAACTACAGGGAGTGTGATTGTTGCGGAACAGTTTCACAAGGCAGGTACTGGGCCAACTTCAGTGCAGGTCACCAGCAGGTGCTCTGCAGTCTTAGAATGGGGTTCACATCATTGACATTTAAATGGAACTTTCTTGGAAAACATATTTCTTTGTATCTCTCAAAGACAAGGGAAAGAGTAATGTGTCCGGTTTTTTTGGTCAGATTATCTCTGAGCTCAAGTGATATTTTGAGAGCAAAGTGGGTCTCTGGAAAGTCATACTCAGAATATGGCATGACCAGAATACATTTCAATCTAGGCAATGAGGACTCTATAACCACACACACACCTGCCCTTTTGTCTTGGGTTCTTAAGAACTCAAAGTTTAGAAGTTCAACTAGACAAACAATCACAACTTAGGTGCCTGAAAAATGTATATTCTTTGATTCTTTTATTTCTTTTCATTTTCATTTTATTTGTTCAAACATGTTATTATGAAAATTCCCAAATATGCAGAAAAATAGATTAAATTTTGCAGTGAACACCCTCTATATTCTACCCTTATCATTTCACTATGATTGTATTATCACATTTTTCTATCCACCTCTATTTCCATCTGTATCCTTTTTGATGTGTTTCAAAGTAAATTAAGTAAATTTGCATGATAAATATTCTACCATGTATGTCATTAACTAGTACAGGTTTGTTCCTAGTCTTTCCCTCCTTTGAGGTGACATTTACAGTGATGAACTGTATATATCTTATTTCCTTTCCCTAAGTTTTCACAAATGCAAACATTGAAGTAACCAAACCTCTACCTATATACTAAATTTACCACCACTCAGAACATTTCTGCATGATCTCTCCAGTCATTTGTTACCACCACCATCTCAGGCAATCAAAACATTGTTTTGTTTAGTTTTCCCAAACATAGATTAGATTTGTATATTTTAGGAATTCATATAAATGGAATCCTACTGCATGGCATAGTTCATGTAGGGTTGCTTTTACTCAGCATAATATATTTAAGATTCATTCATGTTGTGTAGACTTCTTTTATTCTTATTGTTAAATAATACATCTTTTTGTCTAAATATACCACAACTTATTTATCTATTCCTGTACACCAGGGTGTTTCCATATTTTGCCTCCTTGTGCATAAAATTTTATGAACGTATTGTTTAAGTACTTTTTGGATATGTATTTTCATTTCTCTTGGGTAAATATGTAGCTTCAGAATTGCTGGGAATGTGTATTTTTAGTGCCATTTTATATTCATACCAACACTATTATAGAATTACTATTCCACGTACCTGTTAACATTTGTTTTTATTCATCTTTAATTTTGGGCTCCTAGTGGAGGATAGTTGTATCTCACTGTATTCTCCATAGTTTTATCTTGGTTGTCTCATAATTTTAAGCAATTTTCATGTGATCATGGGCCATTTTTATACCTTCTTTTATGAGGTGTTTGTGAAAATATTTTGCTCATTTTTATAGGATTGCTTGTCTTTTTATTGTTGAAGTGTTTTTTTTTAATAAATCCTGCATACCAGTCCTTTACCAAACATAGTTTTTTTTTTTTAAAAGGAAAAAAAAAAAGAAAAAAAATTTTCACTGTTTGTGTTTTGTCCACTTACTTTAATGAGTGAGAGTTTCTAGTTTGACAAAAATATAACTTTTTTCATTTTTTCCATTACTCTGCTTTTTCTTATTAATAGTATCTTATACTGTACATAGTTTTGAAAGTGCCTTAATCCTTTTGAAGAACAGTCAAGAGGACTTAAAGTGGTAGAAGTATATATTTGCTATGATATTGATGACCCAATTATTTACTGTTTTTTTTTCCCCAAAAGTGAAATTCATTTACCAGTTACCTTGAGGACTACAGTGGCAAACAAAACAAGAAGATCTGTCCTCCTAGAGTACTGGGAAGGGGGCAAATATAGCAAGGAAGGAGGTTAATGAGTGATGAGGAATCTATTTTAGTCAAATGGTCAGGAAATACTTCTCTGATGAATTAATAAATACTATAGTAATAACCAAAGTGATACAACACATTATGGAATCTTTAGTAGGAGCCACACGGGCAGTTTTGCTTCACATGTTTTACTGATTTGTGCTTCACAGTACTTTATAAAACACTCACCATCCTTAGAAGTATACAACAGTGTCTTCCTCTTTATAATGAGAAAATGAAAAAAGAAGGAGGAGCAAAACGGGAAGGAGGAGGAGGGAAATAAGCATGAAGGTGACATAAACTGTATCTTGTTTACCTGAATCTAAAGTCTGAGCTCTAAATCACTATGTTTCATGGAGAAAATAATTTCTAATAATAAATTATATGTATAAATTATATATATGTGTGTGTGTGTGTGTGTGTGTGTGTGTGTGTGTTGTATGTTGGTGTATGTGTGTGTTGATTTTATGGGTCAAACTGACCCATAAGTTTGGCTGGGCCTCAATGCCCAAATATTTAATATGTATTTGGTTAAAACAAATGTTTCTATGGATGTTTCTGTGATAGTGTTTCTTAATTTAGGTTAACATTTAAAATTGATAAACTTTAAGTAAAGCAGACTGTCTCTTGTAATGTAGATAGGTCTTGTTCAGTTATTTGAAGGTTTTAATAAAACAAAAGCAGACCTCCCTGAGCATGAAAGAATTCAGCCAGCAGGCAGTCTTTGGACTTGAACTACAGTGTTGTCTCTTCCCTGGATCTCTAGCCTGGAGGCCCAGTCTTCAGATTTTGAACTTAACATTCTCCACAATTTCCTAAGCCAATTCCTTAAAATAAATCCTTTTCTCTCTATAGGACACACATATATAAGATATACACACAAGGATTCTGACTAGTTATGATTAACACAATATGTATATGTACATGTTTAAGTGCTGAACTCTTTTTATGCATATAAGAAAACCCAATCATTTGCATGAATATTCATAACCATGTCTGAAAATGGGCAAATTGAGTTTCCCCAAGTGACCCATTTAGATTATTAACTATGAGTTGAACTGAACAGAATTTAAAATAAGTGCTCAAACAAAACCTAGTGCTGTGGCTCATGGATAAACATGACTGTGTGACCACACATATCTAACACATCCCTCCTGAAATCTTATTAAACACTAGTATAAGACTTTTTGTTGTTGATGTTAAAAAAAATCTACAAATAAAAAGAGAATGGTAGATAAATACAGTGACAGGATATTGAGGCTTGGAAAGCACTAGCAACAGGGATTATTCACTTAGTCTTGAGAAAGCTCAGTTGTGAGTCATACAGGTGGACAGGTTTGTGGGTGGATATGAGGGGTGTGGACAGAAAAGCAGTATGATTTATATTGCTGTTTCTCCAATAGGCTCGTGTCCCTTGAGTTAGATGAATGGGTGTGAAGGGGAGTAAAATAACAGATGGCTGGTTAGAACTTGTTGGGAATTAGATCCCCAGATATTTTCCCTCATTTTGTTTCCCTGGACTGATGCCCCCCACCCCCTTGATTCCAGGAGAGCACCTAAAGTTTTCACTAAGGGAAATAAAATAAAATATCTCTACACCAGGGGAAGCCAAGGTATTTGAGGGCAGGGATGCCACACTGGAACCACAGCCACCAAGTAAATGCATACCTACTGTAGGAAAGAAGCCTGAACTCCAGTTGCACTCAGCTTCCAGAATGTAGGCAGTCAACCCTCTTTCCCTTGTGTGGAGATAGAAATGATTTCTTGGGGACTTCTAGCACCCCAACCAAATGGATCAATCAAATTCCCATAAAGGGAGTCCATAGTACATATACTCTATGTTTACAAAATGTATTAATCCCTATACTTAAATATGAACAGACCATCTGAGATCATTAAGTATCTGAAGAAAACCTCTAGCATAAGAGACAGAGATCGGATACCAAAAAAAGCAAATTTTGAAGAACCTTTTCAAGAAGAGCAAGACTTCAAATAAATATCAATAAATACCCTTAAAGGAATAGGAAAAGACTTTGCAATTAAGAAGAAAGAAAAGGAAATTAGAAGGAAAAGGAATATTCATGGGAGAAAAGAATATTTAGAGATTACCAATGAAAAAACTCAATAGAAATTTGAAAGATAGAATTGAATGACTAGTGGATGCAGACTTCTTTCAGAAAATAAGGCAGAATTAAAAATGAAATGAGTAACATGAAATGAAGAGCAAAAATAATAGAGAAACAATCCAGAAGTTTTAATATATGCCTAAGATTTATTTCACAATAATTGAGACAAGTATCATCAACAAATTATTTGAAATAATCAGACATGCAAGTTATGAGTGTCCAAAACAAAACAGCTCAATTAAAGAGTGTGTTATTAGTTCAATGGATGAAAATAGATCCATGACAAGGTATATCATTAAAAATATCTGAATATTGAGAACAAAGAACAAAGAAAAAAAAATAAAACCCAGAGGTCACTTAAAAAAAAAAAAGGAAGTCAATCAGAAAAGTTTGCAACTTCTGTATACCAAAGAGAACAAGATTTTCACTTTTTAAGAACAAACATTTTTTTAACTTAGAATTCTCTTCTAAACTAAATTACCAAAGAGAAACATATATCAAAGACTTTTTGTAAGATATGATGTCTCCAAAAATGTACTTACTATGTTCTATTTTCATCCAGAAACTATGAGACTATGTGCCACACCAAAAAGAAAGACTAGTCTGAGGAGCAGAGATCCAGGGTCCAGTGATCAGGAGATCCAAAGGAAATCACCATTTTAAGCCTGTGTAGCAGCTTTGTATCAAAATAAGAGGTATTCAGTCCAGGTTTAAACCATCCAGAAGAATCAGGAAAAATTTCTCTAAGAAGACGGCATTGACATAATACCTGATATGTCAGTGTCCTAAGATATTTTGGAGTGAAATTTGTAATAAGTCTATTTAAAAAAGCTAACAAACAAAACATAAACAACAATAACATGATAATCATTCATTCCAGAACAAGCTGTTTTGGAAAGTAAAAATAATCCGTTTACTACATGGTGACCTGTGAATAACATTTCAATTGTTCAAACGATGTAGATACTGACTACTCATTAACCCTAATTACAACACTGTTTTGTTGAAAAAGTGACAGGAGAGAAGCAAGAGATGTGAAGGGAGGAAGTGGTGTGGAATGGAGGAGAGGAATGTGAATCAATGACAAATTGCTGTGGGAAATCAATAGATAATCCTCAAAAGTGAAAACCAAAAGTAACAATGGTAGCATGTTGTTTGGAGCTATTGAGGTAAATAGGAGAGTCTGATAAAGTTTAGCGAGTTGACATAGGTAGGGGAAGAGGGAGGCCAAAGGAGAGTGGAATGACACTTTTCAGGAACAAACCATAAAGAACAATGTGAGTTTTTATTGCATTCAATTATTGAGTAAAATTAAAGTTTTAAATAAATAAACAGACAAAAATTAACCTAGTGGCCATCTGCTTCTCCAAGCAATGTCTCAAAATTTTTAACTCTTTGTCTTATGAATAGTCTGAAGATTTCAGTTACTGTAGTGTCAAGGTTTTGTGATAGCTGTTTATTTATTACACTGGGATTTTAAGACTTTTTTCTTAAAGTTTATTTGTTTATTTATTTTTAGTAATCTACACCCAAGGTGAGGCTCAAACTCTCCACCTTGAGATCAAGAATTGCATGCTCCTTTGACTGAGCCAGCCAACTGCCCCAACTTGTTTATTTTTGTTTTAATTTTCCTTATATATAAAGTTCTTCCCTCACTTGCATTTTTGTCCCCATATGTTTCCTTTGTATTTGGGGTGCCTAATAAAAGCACCCCTTAGTGTACAGAAGGGCATTGCCATTTTTTTTCCCACATGACAGCTATAGCCCTTATGGTCCTTGAGAAGAAAGAGATTGCTACTGAATCTTGAACATAAGCAGAAACATAAATGATCAAGCTCCAAGAATTCTGTACAGGAACCTGGTAAAACATCCATTTTACTTCTTGAAAAGATTTGGGCATTATTTATTTATTTATTTGTATATTTATTTATTTTTAAGGATTTATTTATTTATTTGGGGGGGAGGGGTAGAGGGAGAGGAAAGTGAGAGAGAATCACAAGCACACTCCCTACTAAGCCTAGAGGGAGAAGAGGAGCTTCATCACAGACCCAAGATCCTGACCTGAGCAAAACCAAGACTTGGAAGTTAACTGACTGAGACACCCAGGCACCTCTAGGCACTATTTAATGCTCTGGCCTGAGGTGATGAAAGATAGGTTTGACCTTGACATCTCTTTCCCAGAATGGGAAATAACACTTCTTTCACATTCCAGTCTCAGTATCTTCTTATGGAGGAGCAGAACAGCATCCACGTCTTGATTAGAACGCAATAATAATCTCCTGAGCCATTTCTTGTTTTCCCCTATTCTTCCAATATTAAATCCAATTTCCACATTGCCATCAGAAAGGCTTCTGAAACACTAATATAATTTTCCTCCCCAGTGATTAAATTCTTCCTTCAGTGTCTACCCATCAGGCTCAGGACAGATGCCAAAGTCTGCTAACAAGTATATCCTCTATTTTCTGATTTCTTTGTGTATCCCAGCCCCACATTTTCTACCCTTCCCACACTTTCTCTTCTCTAACCATAACTAATCACTGGCTATTCCCCAGGCCCCCTGAGTTTCTCATTCCTCTGTGTCATTGCATACACAGTATACCGATCAGAAGACCAGTGTATCTATAGCCAAATGTTAATGAAGAATTTATTCATGCACATCAAAGAAGAAATATTATGGGCAAAAATTACATCTTCTAATGCAAGTATAGCTCAAGAGACAAAGGCATGGGTTTAGGGGGTCTAGAAGCATTACATCTGATCTGGGATATGGTTTTTACTAGATGCCTAGGTTAATTCACTCCTTCTTCTTTTCAGGTCTCATGGTCTTTGGTGTTTGAAATAATTAAAAAAAGCAAATTAAGATGACTTTGGAGCAGGCACTTGGGTGAAGAAGATGATTTCTTCCTAATCCCAGGAAAGATATTGGAGAGTTCAAAAGTCCCATTTATTCTCATAAATATTAAGCCTTACTTTTGCAAAAAAGTAGATAAAGGGGTGTCTTCTCTTTTTTGACTGCAGTAAAAATGGAACTAGCATGGAGAGTAGAAAGAAAAGCTAGAGTAGCCGCAATGGAGGAAGTGAACATGAAGGTGGAGCTCTCTCACTTAGGAACATGGGCTCCAAACTGACTAGAAAACAAAGAAACCACACGAGTATCTTTCTAAGAAAATAAACATCCATCCTACTAGTACAGTAAATGTAGTGCAGAGTCCAGTTGTATCAACAGAGTTCTAAACACAGCTATAGCTGAGTTTTTGCTCTCTCTTTCTTCCATTATAACACAATACATCAAACACAATGTGTCCTCAACCATTTTTGAGAGGGGAATGCAGGCAAGTGTGAGATAAATGCAAATGGAATTAAAAATTCCCCTAGAATCTCCCAAAGTAAATAGAATCAGAACAAAATTTCTCATAGTAAATTTGACTAAGAAGGAAAAGAGAGATTCACAACACATGTTGACAAATACAAAAGACATAACAATAAAAGACCTCAACATGAGGCAGGAATCCATCAGGATTCTAGAGGAGAAAATAGGCAGTAATCTCTTCGACATTGGCCACAGCAACTTCTTTCAAAATATGTCTCCAAAGGCAAAGGAAACAAAAGTGAAAATGAACTTTTGGGACTTCATCAAGATCAAAGCTCTGCACAGAAAAGGAAACAGTCAACAAAACAAAGAGACAACCCATGGAATGAGAGAAGATATTTGCAAATGACAATACAGACAAAGGGATGATATCCAAGATCTATAAAGAACTCCTCAAACTCAACACACACAGAACAGATAATCACATCAAAAAATTAGCAGAAGACATGAACAGACACTTCTCCAATGAAGATATACAAATGGCTAACAGACACATAAAAAATGTTCATCATCATTAGCCATCAGGGAGATTAAAATCAAAACCACATTGAGATACCACCTTACACCAGTTAGAATGGCCAAAATTAACAAGACAGTAAACAACGTGTGTTGGAGAGGATGTGGAGAAAGGGGCACCCTCTTATACTGTTGGTGGGAATGCAAGTTGGTGCAGCCACTTTGGAAAACAGTGTGGAGATTCCTCAAGAAATTAAAAATAGAGCTTCCCGGGTGCCTGGGTGGCTCAGTGGGTTCAGCCTCTGCCTTCAGCTCAGGTCATAATCTTTGGGTCCTGGGATCGAGTCCCTCATTGGGCTCTCTGCTGGGCAGGGAGCCTGCTTCCTCCTCTCTCTCTCTCTCTCTGCCTGCCTCTCTGCCTACTTGTGATCTCTGTCTGTCAAATAAATAAATAAAATCTTACAAAAAAAATTCTTAAAAAAAAAGAAGGAAGGAAATTATAGCATGTAAAAACTAAAAAAAAAAAAATCTCCATTTATAACAAAACAAAATGCAAGAGATAGAATAAAATATTCATTTGTGTTTTATATACAAAATAATTTATTACTATTACATTCACAACACTTAGAAGATCAATAAGGAAGTTCAGGACTTCAACAACACTATTAAGAAACAAAACAGGGGCACCTGGGTGGCTCAGTGGGTTGGGGCCTCTGCCTTCAGCTCGGGTCATGATCCCAGGGTCCTGGGATCGAGCCCCGCGTCAGGCTCTCTTCTCGGCGGGGAGCCTGCTTCCTCCTCTCTCTCTCTCTGCCTGCGTCTCTGCCTCCTTGTGATCTCTCTCTCTGCCAAATAAAAAAAAATAAAAAAAATTAAAAAAAAATAAATAAATAAATAAAGAAAGAAACAAAACAAAGGGGTGCCTGGGTGGCTCAGTGGGTTAAGCCGCTGCCTTCGGCTCGGGTCATGATCAGGGTCCTGGGATCAAGTCCCGCATCGGGCTCTCTGCTCAGCAGGGAGCCTGCTTCCCTCTCTCTCTCTCTCTCTCTCTGCCTGCCTCTCCGTCTACTTGTGATCTCTCTGGGTCAAATAAATAAATAAAATCTTTAAAAAAAAAAAAGAAACAAAACAAAGCTAGATCTTGCACATACATAGAAAACTCTACCCACTAACAGCAGAAAGCACATTCATCTTAAGTGTATATGAAACATTTCCCAAACCATACATTAGGCCACAAAAGCATTCTCAATTAATTTTTAAAATATTGACTTTAGACAAAGCATTTTTTCTCACCATAATAGAATGAAGTATAGAATTTGACAACAGAAGAAAAACTGGAAAATTTAGAAATATGTGAAAATTAAATAAGATGCTCTTAAAAAATCAGTGGCCAAAGAAGAAATCACAAGTAAAATAAAATGCTTAGAAATGAGTGAAAACAAAAATAAAATATTCTAAAACTTATGAGATGCAGTAAAAGTAGGCTCAAAGTGAAATTTATAGCTGCAACATCCTGTGTTAAGAAGAAAGAGAAATTTCAGTTTAATGAGAAATGAGAAGATGAGAAAACTAAGCCTATAGACAGGGAAAAAAAATTAGAGCAGAGCAGAGATAAATAAAATAGATTAGAAAACCAATAGAATCGATGAAACCAGAAGTTAATTTTTGAAAAAGATGCACAAAATTAGCATACTTTTAGCTAGATTTACAAATAAAAGTAGAGAGAAGACACAAATAACTGAAATTTTAAATAAAAGTGGGGATAGTTCTACTGACCTTACAAAATGAAGAAGATTATAAAAGAATACTGTGAATAATTGTATTCCAACAAATTAGGAATCTTACATAACCTTGAAAAATGCAAATTGCCTAAACTGACTCAAAATGAAATAGAATATCTCACCAGACCTATAGTAAATAAAGAGATTGAATCAGTACACAAAACTCACAAATAAAGAAAAGCCCAGGGCCAGATAGCTTCACTACAAAATTCAATCAAGCATTTTAAAAAATAAATAAAAGTATTAACATCAACCTTTGTCAAGATCTTCCCCAAAATAGAGGAAAGAATAATACCTGATATATTCTAGAGGCTGGTATAACCCTACTACCAAAGCCAGATAAACACATTATAAGAAAATTACAAATATACTTATGACTATAGATACAAAAAGTCTCAACACAATACTAGCAAACTAAATTCAACAGTATTTTAAGAGGATTTTAGACACACACATACACACACACAAAGTATCATTCACAATCTGTCACAATTTGCACAAGAAAAAATCAATGAACTGAATAGACCTATATCTCTTAAAGAACATGTCAATAACAATAATAACCTTCCAAAACAGAAAATGCTAGGCCCAGATGGGTTCAATGGTGAATTTTACCATCACTTATGGAAGAAATTGTACTTATTCTCTATAATCTCAGAAGATAGAAGCACAGGAAATATTTCTAATTAATTCTGTGAAGCCAGCATTACCAGCAAAACCAAAGACATTTCAAAAAAGAACACTATAGACCAAAATTTTTATGAACATATAGGCAACAAAACATTAGCCAAACAAATCAGCTGTTCATGAAAACAATTATATATATTAAAATAAAGTGGAATTTATTTTATGCTGGGCTGTCAACATTTGAAAATCAATCAGTGTAATCTATCACAACAGGCTAAAGAAAAAAATCACATGGTCACATCAACAGATGTGGAAAAATCATTTGACAAAATCCAACACCTATTTATGATAAAACTCAGAGGAAATTAGAAGTAGAGGGAACATTTCTCAGCTTGATTAAGAGCATCAATGGAACAGCAATCCATAACATACATTAAAATGAGAAACTAGAAGCTTCTCTACTAAATTCAGGAACAAGGCACTTGTTAACCGCTCAGTTAAGATCATAATGGAAGTCTTTGCTCATGCAACAAGATGAAAAAAGGAAATGATAGTTATACAGATCAGAAAGAAAAAATAAATAAAACAGTCTATGCAGATGACACAACTGTCTATGTAGAAAATTAGAAAGAATCAACACTACCAACAAAATCTCCTGAAACTAATAAGTGATTATGCAGAGCACAAGGCTTATATACAAAGGTCAATCTTTCCAACGTGGAGGGGGGGAGGGAAGAAAAACAGGAATTATTTTTTAAAAGATAACATATACATGAGAATTTCCCCCAAATTAAATACTTGGGTTTAAAGCCAACAAAATAGGTAATATGTCTACATTAGGAAGACTTACAAACCTCTAATGAAATAAATTTAAGAACATTAAACAAATGGGTAGATATTCCACATTCATGAAGAAAAAGATGCAATATTGTGAAAATATCAGTTCTTCCCGACATGATCTCTAGATTTAAAGCAATCCCCATCAAAATCCTAGCACGTTATTCTATTGACAAACCAAATCTAAATTTTATTTGGAGAAGACCCAGAACAGCCAGCATTATATTGAAGAAGAACAGAGTTGGGGAAGTGATATTGCCTGACCTCAAGACTAACTATAAAGCTACAGTAATGGAAGCAGTGCGGTATTAGAGAAAAGCAACAACAACAAAATAATAGACCAACGGTACTTAATAGAAATCTCAGAAATACACAAATATAGTCAATTCATCTTTGACAAAGGATCAAAGACAATATAATCGAGAAAAGATAGTCTTTTCAGAAATGGTTCTGGGAAAACTGTGTATTAACATACAAAAAAAAAATGAATTTAGACACATACCTTATAGCCTTAACAAAAATTGAATCAAAATGGGTCTTACATGGGTCATAGATCTAAATGTAAAACACAAAGCTTAAAATTCCTAGAAGATAACATTGCAGAAAATCTGATGACTTTGGATTGATGATGACTTTTTGGATACAACATTGAAGGAATGTTTCATTTAAAAGTTTTAAATATAGATATAGATATATAGACATACAGATATAGATATATAGATATAGGCTTGCACCTCATTAAATTTAAAATATTCTGCCTGCAAAAGGCACTTTCAAGGGAAAACAAACAAACAACAAATGAAACAATATTCCACTGGGCTGAGAGAAAATGTTTTCAAAGGCATACCTGATAAAGAACTTATACCCAAAATATGAAAAGGACTTTTTCAAATTTTTTCCCATTTTATTTTTTTTTCAGTATTCCAGCATTCGTTGTTTAAGCACCATACCCAGTGCTCCATGCAATACATGCCCTCCTTAATATCCTCCACCAGGCTCAACCAACCACCCATCCCCCTCCCCTCCAAAACCCTCAGTTTGTTTCTCAGAGTCCACAGTCGCTCATGGTTTGCCTCCCCCTCTGATTTCCTCCTACTCACTTCCCTGCTCCATCTCCCAATGTCCTCTGTGTTATGCTCCACAAGTAAGTGAAACGGTATGATACTTAACTCTCTCTGCTTGACTTATTTCACTCAGCATAATCTCCTCCAGTCCCATCCATGTTGATACAAAAGTTGGGTATTCATCCTTTCTGATGGAGGCATAATACTCCATTGAATATATGGACCATATCTTCTTTATCCATTCATCCATTGAAGGGCATCTTGGTTCTTTCCACAGTTCGGTGACTGTGGCCATTGCTGCTATGTACATTGGGGTACAGATGGCCCTTCTGCTCACTATATCTGTATCTTTGGGGTAAATATCCAGTAGTGCAATTGCAGGGTCATAGGGAAACTTTATTTTTAATTTCTTAAGGAATCTCCACACTGTTTTCCAAAGTGGTTTCACCAACTTGCATTTCCACCAACAGTGTAAGAGGGTTCCCCTTTCTCCACATCCTCTCCAACACACGTTGTTTACTGTCTTATTAATTTTGGCCATTCCAACTGGTTTAAGGTGGTATCTCAATATGGTTTTGATTTTAATCTCCCTGATGGCTAATGATGATGAACATTTTTTATGTGTCTGTTAGCCATTTTTATGTCTTCATTGGAGAAGTGTCTGTTCATGTCTTCTGCCCATTTTTTGACGTGATTATCTGTTTTGTGTGTGTTGAGTTTGAGGAGTTCTTTATAGATCCTTTGTCTGTATTGTCATTTGAGAATATCTTCTCCCATTTTGTGGGCTGCCTCCTTGTTTTGTTGACTGTTTTATTTGCTGTGCAGAAGCTTTTGATCTTGAGGAGGTCCCAAAATTCATTTTTTTCTTTTGTTCCTTTGCCTTTGGAGACATATCTTGAAAGAAGTTGCTGTGACCAATGTCAAAGGGATTACTGCCTAAGTTCTCCTCTAGGATTTTGATAGATTCCTGCCTCACATTTAGGTATTTTATCCACTTTGAGTTTATCTTTGTGCATGGTGTAAGAGAATGGTCGAGTTTCATTGTTCTACATGTAGCTGTCCAATATTCCCAGCACCATTTATTGAAAAGACTGTGTTTTTTCCACTGCATATTTTTTTTCTAAAAAGGACTTTTAAAACTCATCAATAAGAAAAGCAACAACCAGATTTTAAAAATAGGTTAGGGATCTGAAAAAACAACTCACAAAAGAAGATAGATGTCAAATGAACATATGAAAGGTGCTTAGCTTATGTCACTAGGGAATTAAAAAATTAAAATAACAAAGATGTCTGTACCACTATACACCTATTAGAATGGCAAAAATCCCCAATAATTATAACACTTAATGCTGGTGAGGATGTGGAACAACAAATAACTTTCATTAATTTCTGGTGGAAATGCAAAATGGTAAAGCCACTTTGAAAGACCATTTGATAGTTTCTTAAAAAAAAAAAAAACTAAATATACTCTTAGTATTTTATGCAGCAATCACATCCTTGGTACTTACCCAAATGAGTTGAAAATTTGTATCCCTACAAAAACCTGCACTTGGATATTTACAGTAGCTTTATTCATAACTGAGTATACTTAGAAGCAACAGAGATGAACTTCACTAGGGAATGGACAAATAAACTGCAGTGCATTCATACAATGAATATTCTAGTTACCACAGAAAATGGAATCATAAAGTATCTGTCCTTTTTTAACTGGTTTATTTCACTTAGCATAATGTCTTCAAGGTTCATTTATGTTGTAGTGTGTGCCAATTTTTTTTCCCTTTTTAAACCCTTGTATATTGTTGGTGGGAATGTCAACTGATACACCCACTATAGAAAACAGTATGGAGGTTCTTCAAAAAATTAAAAAAAAGAACTACCATGACATCCAGCAATGCCACTTCTGGTTATTTATTCAAATAAATTAAAACACTAATTTGAAAAAATACATGCACCCCCATGTTTATTACAGCATTATTTATAATAGCCAAAATTTGGAAAGAACCTGAATGTACACCAATTGATGAATAACTAAAATTTGATATATTTTATATATATTCTCTATATATTTATTTTATATGTAGTATTCAGTCATAAAAACATATTAAATCTTGGCATTTATGGTGAAGCAGTGAACCTTGACAGCATTATGCTATGTGAAATAAGTCAGACAGGAAAGATAAATACCATATGATTTCACTTATATATGGAATTTAAAATAACAACAACAAACACTACAATAAAAACTGAGCTCATGGAAATAGAGAACAGACTCATGGTTACCTGAGGCAGAGGATGGGGGTGAATAAAATGGGTGAAAGGAGTAAAAAGTTACAAATTTCCAGTTACAAAATAAATAAGTCACGGGGATGTAATGTATAGCATGGTGATTGCAGTTAATAATACTGTATTGTAGGGCACGGGGGTGGCTCAGTTGGTTAAGTGACTGCTTTCAGCTCAGGTCATGATCCCAGAGTCCCAGGATCAAGTCCTGCATCAGACTCCCAGCTCCATGGAGAATCTGCTTCTCCTGCTGACCTTCTCCCCTCTCATGCTCTCTCTCATTCTCTCTCTCTCTCTCTCAAATAATAAATAAAATCTTAAAAAAAATACTGTATTGTATATCTAAAAGTAGCTGGGAGAGTGGATCCAGAAAACTGTTATCACAAGAAAAACAATTTGTAACTATTTAAGGTGATGGATGTTAACTAGACACTGTGATGATCATTTTGTAATATATACACAATATCTTTATATTGTATATCTGAAACTAATATAATATTTTGTCAATCATACCTCAATAAAATATATTATTTTTCCTTTATCAGGCTTAATAATTTCCATTTTATGTATATGCCATATTTTTTTTTATTCATTTGTCTGTCAATGGACATTTGAGTCTCTTGCACCTTTTGGTTATTGTGAATAATGCAGTTACGAACATGGTTGTACAAACAAAATATTTGAGTCCAAGCTTTTCAATTCTCCACAGAAGTGGAATTTCTTTTTTTTTTTTTAAGATTTTGTTTATTTATTTGACAGAGATCACAAGTAGGCAGAGAGGCAGACAGAGAGAGAGAGGGGGAAGCAGGCTCCCTGCTGAGCAGAGAGCCCGATGCAGGACCCGATCCCAGGACTCTGAGATCATGACCTGAGCCAAAGGCAGAGGCTTTAACCCACTGAGCCACCCAAGCACCCTAGAAGTGGAATTTCTTGATCCTAATGGCAATTCTATTTTCATTTTTTCTTAATAACCTCGTCTGTTTTCTATGGTAGCTACACCATTTTATGTTCCCATAACAGTGCATAAGTTTGGCAATTTCTCCATATCTTTATCAATGTGTTTTTTTTTTTTTTTGCTTGTTTGTTTGTTTACTTTTGGCTAAATGATCTTTGCCAAGATCACCACATATACTCCATGGGAGAAAGAAGAGTCTCTTCAACAAATGGTGCTGGAACAACAGGATTTCCACGTGGAGAGAAATGAAGTTAATGCTTACCTCACACCATATACAAAAATTAACTAAAAATAGATTAACAATCTAAATATAAGAGATAAAATCATAAAGTTCCTGGAAGAAAACATAAGTATAAATATTTACGATTTTGGTATTGGTAATGGCTTCTTAGATATGACACTGAAAACATGAGCAATAACAGAAAAAAGTAATAGATATATTGGACTTCATCCAACTTTAAATCTTGTATGCATTAAAAGAGCTCAAAACAGTAAAAAGACTCCATGGAATGAGAGAAAATATTTGCAAATTATGTATGTCCTAAAGACTTAATATCTATTATATAGAAAGAAACAATTAATTCCATTATAATGCATGCAATCTATTTAAAAGTGGGCATAGGGCTTGTATAGACATTTAGCCAAGGAAGAGGTACACATATTGGCAAATAAACATGTGATAAGATGTTCAGCATTAGCCATTAGGGAACTGCAAATGACAACCACAATGAGCTATCCATGTACATCTATCAAAGTGGTGGCAGTGAAAAGTAGGGACAAGAATACAGTACTATATGATGAGAAATCAGTCTCTCACACACTTTGGGGGAATGTGAAATGGTGCAGCCACATTGGAAAACAAATGAGAAGTCTCTTAACAACAAACCAAAACAATCTTCCAAGACAAACAGACATAAAGCTAACATATGACCCAGTGTTATAGTCCTGGGGCTTTCATCCCAGATAAGAGGATTTATCTTCGCTCAAAAACCTGTACACAAATGTTTCTAGCTTTATTTGTAATGCCCAACAACTGGAAAAATCCAAGCGCCCTTCAATGATTGGACAGTTAAGTGTACTGTGGTATATCCATGCCATGGAATACTACTCAGAGGTAAGATGGAATGGGTTACTGATACAAGCAGCAACTTGGGTGCATTTCCAGAGAATTATGCTGAGTAAGAAAAAGCCAATCCAGAAGATTGCATGCTGTATGAGTTTATCTCTGTAACGTTCTTTCAATATCAAAATTGTAGAAGTGGAGAACAGATTAGCAGTCATCAAAGCTTATAGGGGTAGTAAATGTAAAAAGGAAATGACCATAGCTTTAAAAGGGTAACATGAGGAATCTTCCTGCTGATGAACCATTCAGGGTGGTAATTGTATCTGTTATCAACATCCTGGTTATGACATTGTGCTATAGTTTTGATGTTACTATTGGGAAAAACTGGTAAGGATGTACAGGATCTCTCTGTCTTACAACTGTGTGTAGATCTGTAGCTACCTTAAAAAATTAATCAGAAGTCAGAGAGTAGCATATCTATGAATGCTTGATAATAAAAGACAGGTCATAAAGATAAATAAATGTGTGGAAAGAGAAATATGTGAAAATGAGGACCTCAGAAATGTAGAAATTATAATAAATGGAGTGATGGAAAACATTAATTCCATCTGACTTTATGGGTCATTATGTTTCAGATGTCTATTTGGTAGGCAACTTACAAACTTAGTAACTAAGTTATAGAATATGGTATGTTTTACATAGATTGTGGATTTCTATCACTGAAAGGTAAATATAATCTATTTATCTTTATTATAAATATTAATAAATGACATTTACTCCCGATTTAATTGCTTTTTATTGTAACGTGAACTTTATTTTTTAAATTATTCTTTCACTCTTCCCAGTAAACTTATCAAATTTGTTTTAGTCCTTTGTTTTTTCTCTTTTCCCGTGGTTTTGGAAATCTTTCTGGTATTTGCATTATTTGTATAATTTTCTTTAAAGTATAACATGTACCCACAGAAAGTTTAGAGTTAAAATCATATCCTTACCAACAACAGAGAAAATATACAGTATTTTATTTGTGCATGGTATCCTCAAAATTCAATTCCACCTGCTTTAAAATCCAACATAAGTCATTATTTTTGTTTTTCAGTAGAGACCTAATTAGTTTTCCACTTATGTCTACCTATTTGCTCACAATTACATCTTGGATGCCTTTATCTTTGTTTTAATATCCCTTTTTCCTGAACTTATTTCTGTGAGGATCTGTGAACTGTAAACTCCCTTTGACTGAAAATCTTGAATTCATCATTCTGGAATGACGGTTTGCTGTACAGGGAATTCTAGATTGACAGTTATTTTCCAATAGCACAGTGAGAATTACATTATTCCATTCTTCAGTTTTTTTTTTAAGCTCTTATCTCAACAAGTAATATTTTATTATTTCACTAAGAACCTTTGAGTATGGCTTTAATTTTATTACTTGGCATACTTATACAGTCCAAGGCTTCATGTAGTTCATTGAATCTTAAGAATTCTCAACCAGTGTCTTTTATATTGCATGCTTTCCTTCTCTTCATTTTTTCAATTTACTTCTTGATCTCTTCTGGGTATTTGATGGATCCTAGTATTTTATTATCCTGGTATCCTTTCTAGTCATTTATTTATTTATTATTTTCATCTCCATCTCTCAGTAGTCCATTTCAAAGACTTTTCTCATATTGATCAGTTGAGTCTACTGTGAAACTGATTAAGTTTTTAATGGAAATGATTACATTTTCTTTTCTTAGCAGTTCCAGTTAACACATGTTAAAAGATGCTCTATTTTATTTTTATAGTATATTTTTTCTTTTTTCTTTTTTTTTTTTTGCTATTGATCTGCATTCCTACGTTTGACCCTTAATTATTTCAAAAATATTTATAGTGTCTTTTATTTTTTTAAGATTTTATTTATTTATTTATTTAAGAGAGAGAGAAAATGTATGAGCTTGGGAGGGGAGTTGTCAGAGGGAGAAGCAGACTCCCCGCTGAGCAGGGACCCTGATGCGGGGCTCTGATCCTGGGACTCCAGGATCATGACCTGAGCCTAAGGCTTAACCAACTGAGCCATCCAGGACCCCCACAGTGTCTTTTTAATTGCCTTATTCTCTCAGATTTTGGGACTGTTAATCTTTCTGACTCTTTTGTTTGCCCCCTCCCCAACCTGTGTGGTTTGCAGGTTTTCTTTGCTGACCCAATAAACTTGAGGATTACTTTTTCTGAAATATAACTTCCTTCTGGGTTTATGTAGGTGTCTTTAGGAAGTTAGGTGCAGTGCTCACAGACCAATTTTATTTTAATTCTTAGTTTGGAGATTCATATTCCATATATGGCATGTAAATTCTGCCTCTCTATTCACAGGTGCCTAGATTTGTGTCTCCCTATCCCATAAGAGGTGTTAATTTTTACTTGGCACTTCCTCAGTTCTGTGGATGATGTGTTTTATTCCCTCTTTCAGTAAAAGGCAGCTATTCCAGAGTTTCTTTTATTTAGGGTCCCTGGTCCCAAAGGTTTTTTAATACAAGCTGTGTGTCTTGCCCAAAAGTGATATTACAACTCCGTCCCCTGACACATCTGCACTGAATCTCATTCTGGGTATTATGCCTAATCAGCATAGTGTACTGGAAAACAGAGTCACCTCAAAACATCAGGACTGCACTCAAAGCCTGGTTAGCCTTGGCTCTCATCCAAGGTTATTAGTTATTAAAATGTGAGAGACTTCTGAATAATATGTTCTTAGCTGTCAGTGATGCTTTTTGCCTCATCATTAACACAAACATTACAGGGATTAAGCCATGACAAAATATTTAATGGCAATTTTTGCCTGAAGGACACTGCTTTATGCCTAGGTATCTTGGAAATTCACATTTGCTACTTAGCATTTTTAAAAATTACATGCACCCAGGATTCCAACAACAGACTTTTTCTCATTTCCATGCAATTTTATTGTTGTTGTTCTGTTTGCATGTTCATCCTAAGCACAGTTAGGACTCACTTGCAGTTGTGTGTTTTTTAAATTTTAATTTAATTTTATTTATTATATAATTATTATATTATATATTTATATATATTATATATTATATTTTACATATTTATATAATATATATGTTATATATAAAATTATATATTATTATATAATATATTATATATTTAATTTAATTTTTTTAAAAGATTTTATTTATTTGACAGAGAGAGAGAGATCACAAGAAGGCAGAGAGGCAGGCAGAGAGAGAAGGGGAATCAGGCCACCGCTGAGCAGAGATCCTGATGCAGGGCTCGATCCCAGGACTTTGAGATCATGACCAGAGCTGAAGGCGGAGGCCTAACCCACTGAGCCACCCAGGCGCCCCAGTTGTGTGTTTTTTAAAAGTGAAAATAAACTAGTCAATTTTGGGATCCACTTGTTTCTCCCATGTTTTCAAAGTGACATAGTCCTTTATAATTTGGAGATAAATAGAATAATGTTAACATTAAGGTCATAGCATCAAACTTTTGAGGTTTATTTCAATAACTCTGGAATAGGTAATTATGTATGCAGGTAATTGTGCAGATTATATTAGGTAAGGGATTGGTTCTCTTTAATATGTAAAGTAAGATCATTATAAATACATGCTGTAACAAAAATTACAATATGATAATTAGCTGGCAATCATCAATAGTCATAGCTAGTGTGAAAAATTGAACTATTTTATAGTGGCACTAGATTAAGAGGATATTTCCTCATCTTTCATTGGATAAAAAGGAAGTAACCGCATTACAGTTTTGATAAATAACATTAATCTGAATAGAACATTTCCCTCTAAACCTGCAAGTCATTTTATAATGCTTTGTGCTCAATTCTTAAAAAAAGATTTGGACTCTAAAATCTCCTTCTGGCCCTTGTTGTGATGAGCATTGGATGTTGTATGTAAGCAATGAATCATCAAATTCTACTCCAGAAACCAATATTGCACTGTAAGATTAACCAACAAAATTTAAATAAAAACAAAACATTGGGAAAAAAAGGAAAAAAAAAAACAAAAAAGAAAACAACAAAAAAGAAAATCTATGACATGTGAAGAGACTACATCCAGAGAAGACACAAGGTCCCCCAAATCTCACACTAACCAGCAAGACAGGTGGGGTGGATGGAGAAGTCACAGCACAAGGTGTTGCAATAGGGCTGTCTAGGCAGGGTTATACTTTCAATAGTGTCATTGGAGTAAGAACCAACACCCAAGAGATAAATCATTTTGTGTAATAAATCAGATTTCCAGATAATAGGTAAGACTTACAAGATCAGAAGTAGAAGAGAAACTTCAAACTCAAGGTACTGGTGTTTTTAGCATTTGAGGTTACTTCTGTTTCAGAGGTCCGCTGAACTCACAGAGAATAGTAATAAGACAAAATTTAATAATGAGGTAAAATGGTATTGTGAGTCCTTTAATCCTTCCAACAACTCCACCAAGTCTATACCATCACTTCTTTATATGCAGAACAGCAGAGGCTTACAGTTTAAATAGCTTTCCCAAGATCACAAAGTGAAAAGTCAACACAAATCTATCACAACACTTCTAGAACACTGTTCAATTTTTTGTCTTGGTCTAAGGACACTAACTTGGTAGGAGATGGTTTTGTCTGAGGCGGGTTTTTTTTTGTTTTTCCTGTTTCCTTTTTTCTTCCTTTGTTGTTTTTTAAGTAGGGGTATAGGGATTAGAAAATCCATTATAAAGAAGCATGGGAATATTTCACATACCATGATAGAAATAAAACTTGCTGAAGCAGAAGTGAATAATTGAAACTGATTACTTGTTTCACTACTTCTGAGGAGTAGAACATTTACTCTAGTAATCAGAGGTGACCTACTAAGTCCAAGCACCCATCTCTAACAATGCTAGAAAACTCAGTACATTAAAAAGATAGATTTTATTGGCAGTCTGTGAATTCACATTTTAAAATAAATTATGCACAGATGTCAGCAACATACATAGTTTATTATTAAATATCAATAAACATGGGAACATCAATAATAGTTTATTACTAAACATCAATAAACATAGAGACATAATTCTGATACAAACTTTCAGAAAAAGAAACAGATAACAGGAAGTAATCCCATTTAAGTGTTCTGGGTCATGGTCTTTTTTAAGCCTCTTTTCTAATTTCTTTTTTTTTCATACTTACCTGGTTTCATTGTAGGTTCAGAGTGGATGGTGACAAATGTCTTCACTCTTGTATTAAGCTTCTTGTGATTGCTTGATCAATCATTCTTGGTTTTTGTAGTAACTTCTATGGAAAGTCGTTTCTGCCAATAAGACTTGATGTAATTTTGGTTTAGCCCAACGTTAGCATCCCTTTTGTGCAATGATATCTTTTCTGGGTTGTTGTAGCAAAAGCGGGGGAGGGATTTGTATACTTCATCCTCAAGCATTTTCTACTCTGGTCAATTCTGAAAAGAAATCCCCATGTATGTGGAAACCACACCAATTCCATGATTCCTGCATGTTATCATCACACATCCCTATGGCCTCATGTTTTTGACAGCAACACTGTAAGCAACAGTCCCACTTCAAGAATCAGTTGCAGTTAAATGATGATTCCAAATAAAGATCATCAGCTACCATAGTTTCATTATGCCTTGAAATCAAATACATTAAATGATTAAGGGGACCTCAACAAATGTTCAGAAACAGCACATAAAGGTCTTAACCTAAGTTCTGGAATGAAAGGAGGAAAGAGCCAGATAATAGGTAAGACTTACAAGATCAGAAGATGTCCATAAGGTTGACTTATGGTCTGAAACAGGGTAGACTCTCGGCTTCATATACCCAGGGGTTGTAATCACCCTGAATACATGTGCGTGTGTACGTGTATGACTGACAGCCACTCTATAGCAAGGGTTTGATAATGACTCTCAATCAGTGAGCAGAGGTTTGTTGGGTGGCACGCTTGTACTCACTCCATCATGATGCCAAGCTTTTTATGGAATGTAGTGTTGAAGACTCTATATTTCCACTTTGCCTCTCTTTGTTGTAATGTCACTGAATCAGACATATAATTGTTCTGGAATTAGGGAGAAATAGGCCCTCAAAAACTAGCAATTTATACCCCATCCATGGAGTAATCTAAGATGGCTCTTTTGTGTCATCCTAAGTGTAAAATATTGCAGTTTACATTTTATTTATGGAAATATAAGTGTGCTGGCAATTTTCTTTGCATAAAACAGATGTGTTTTGAAGAAAATATATATTTCCCATGTACCCATTTATAGATATATGGTTTCTCTTGGGAGCTGAAAATATTTCCATTTTTTTTCCTCTCAAATCCCCTTAGTGTTAATTATCTGCTTACAGTTCTTATTTTCTTTTTTTTAAATTTTATTTTCTTTTTTAACAAAAATGATATAGGCCACTAAATCAATTAAGGCACTTGGCTCCCAACTTGAATCTCTTGTTACTAATAAGTAAGGTTTTCAGATTTAACTTTTTATCTTGTAATGAACCAGTGTCTCAGAGTAAAATTTCAGCTTCTTTCATATTTCAGGATTGAAGCTCTATGTGTCTATTTTTAATCCCATATACATGCAATCATTTATACATTTGCAATAAGATGAACTATATGCATGTATAAAAATAGATGGAAATGACTTCCTTTCTCCTAACAGTGTTATATCCTAGGTCTTGTTTTCAAATATGTGGACCTTATATGGACCTCTGTAAGCAATATTAAATTCCTCACATTCTTTGAGGACATGATGAGTGATGAGTGTATAAATCATACATGATACTCCATTTTGGCTTGGGTTTTCATGTTGAAAAACCTGAAGAGGTTTGGTTTTCAATCCAGTCAGAACTGATTATGGCATGAAATGCAGAGGGAGAGTGTGTCAACTCAGTGCACTGATTTTCCCTCAATTCGGAATTTTAAGCTCTCTTTTATCAGATAGAGTGTCGTGGGCTTTCTGTTAGGAGATGCACCAAGTAGCTTCCCACTTCACTCAGCACACAACACAGGGGACCCTTACTTCTGGCAATTTTTGGAGAAAAATCATGCTTGAAATAGATGTCTACCTGAAGATGAAGTACCTGGGTGCCTCTGGGGTGGGACAGAGAGCTGTCCTTTAGTTACTCAAACCCAGAGCTAATTGTCTTAACTTTTGGCTGGGTTTGAACTCAGATTTCTCATATATATTGTCAGGTTGCTCAAGTTCTTTGCTTTCTTTCCTTCCCCCTCACTTTCCTTCACTTTCTCCCTTCTTTCCCTTCTTCCTTTCCTCTCTCCTTCTTCCCAAAATGTGTGTATTGAGTGCTAATGAATAACAAATGAGACATGCTACCCATTCCTAGACTCGTTCTCTCCCCACTCCAAGCACCCACAATAAATGTGTTCAGCCACTCACTTCATATATGCAAAGATATGGAATAAAGTTTAATTGTATGAAACCAACATACTGTCTTTCATGATTTTAGAACGCAGTATCTGTTAACCTTTCTGAGAGAGATGAGCTGCTAATCTTCTCAGGATCCTTGTGGAAAGAAAAGTTAGATCATGTAAAAGCAAAAGAGAATACTTAGGGAAAGTGGGATTGCAGTGATTTTGTTATTCTGTCCTTTATCTCAAGAAATCTTCATTTTATTATACAGAAATCTTTAGAAGCCTCAGTTCTCCCCAGATTTGAATTACCAAAAAACTGGTATTCTGTGGACACAAATCCTAAATAATGTGCTTCAGGAAATCACTCCCCAACCTTAACTTCCCTACAGAACCCTCTGCCCTCCTATCTATGCACCTCCTAGGAAGAAGATAAAAAGCTTCATTTCTTTTTAGTGGTTGGTCTGTGGTAAATTGTATCTTATTGTTTTAAGGGGTGATCCACAGGCAATGAATGTGGCATTTAAGTCAGTCCTGGGGAGCTGGATGAGTCTTGCTTTCTGTGCACTACATAAGGCAAGCTACACAAGGTCTGCAGAATTTGAGAGACCCAGAGGGGGATTACGAATGTTGCCATTACCCTCTGATTCCAGCAATATGAGACTGTCTCTATTAAACGAGATTGGACATGAATAAAGCCAGTCTATTCTCAGCTTGCCAGCTGCAACTCAGCTTAGCCTGTGGGTGAAATGAGGTGCTTATCTGTTCTCTTCTCTCCCCCCAGAAACTCCTTTCATATGAATTCATGTGCATACATTTCATTGTACCATTATAAATTCTTCTCTCAGCTCCATTATACATCCAAGGAATCTTCACATACTGAAGGACCTAGGATTGGATGGGAAGGGGAGAGTTCTAGAATTATACATGGACTCAGTACTGGATTTGGGGACAAGCTGTCTCCACTGATAAAAAAAACTTCTTGACTGAAAGGTAAGCCCTGTCTCATTCTGTCATTCATCTATGCAAGAACCCAACCCCACTGCATGGGCCGGTGAAGGGCCTACTTCTGGTAAAATTCCACAGTCACAACAGTTTTTCTACTTTCCTTTTCTTCTGCAAGCCCCACACATTGGAGCTTTTGAAAACCCCAGTGCCCAGCAATTATATCAGAGTCCCTAAGGACAAAATATAGGCATAAATATTTTTGAAGCTCCCTTCGTGAGTCTTCTGAGCAAACAAATTTGAGAAATATTGTGTTGAGGATTCTCAGGCATTTGTGATTACATGTGGATATATTGTGAGGAACCAAAGAAATTTACTGAAGGAGTTGAACTCAATATTTCAACAAGTTTTTAATTCATTTAGAATAAAACCTGGGGGCGCCTGGGTGGCTCATTGGGTTAAGCCGCTGCCTTTGGCTCAGGTCATGATCCCAGGGTCCTGGGATCGAGCCCCGCATCGGGCTCTCTGCTCAGCAGGGAGCCTGCTTCCCTTCCCTTCCTCTCTCTCTGCCTGCCTCTCTGCCTACTTGTGATCTCTCTGTCAAAAAAAAAATAAAAAAAAATAAAAATAAAAAAGAATAAAACCTGAATCCCTGCCTTGACAAGAGCTATCACCTGTTAAATTCTTTGCAATTAGGAATCTTGCCCTTGTTCTTGTTTATTGGAAACTAGGTTTCTGGTGTGTCTGCAGAAAATAGGATAAAGTGTCAAATTATTAAAATATCATCTGTGTGTCAATGTCTCTTTATTGACGAGGGTATATGTGGCTCCTACCAGGGCTTGGTTAATATGAAATGATACTGTAGAGAAGGGGAGAGTTTTCTAAGAACTTTCTTTCAAGAGATGGTGGGGCTCAATAATCCAGTGCTATCAGCTCTAAAAAAAAGTCCCTTACCAGGTCTAAGTTGTTTATGGTGGCTGGTTTATCTCTTATTCTTGAGATGTCAGAAACAAAATTGCTAGTTTTACCTGTAGTAGGCATATCAGTTATTGCCTCCTTGCTCACATAACCGCTCAGGGACTTTTCCTCACAGTCTTCCTAAAGGCATGTCTATGATCCATCATCATAGCTTAATGGGTTTAGACAGTTAGTTGACTGGAGAGGAACTAATCAGACCACAATTTAGGAAACTGGAACTGGTACAATGACTTATGTATAACTGGTAAGATCATGATGATCAAACAGTGTGTGTGTGTGTGTGTGTGTGTGTGCGTGTGTGTGTTTTGCAAAAGTCAGTGGCCATGGAAGGCACACCCCATTGAAGTCACTGGGAGCAGGTACATATGTAAGCAGAGACAGCTTGTCTTCAGAGAAAAATGATAGAATAAAGTCACTGTGCAGAGAGAAGCAGTGCACAATGCAATACACTCCCATGCATGATGAGGGATGTATATCTAGGTCCTTTAGTTTCCATTATATAATATTTAATTTACATTGTTGGTGTTCATGATTGTGTACTGCTACTTTTCAGCCATCTTTTATGTTTCAATGGCATTCTGTCTTCTGCAATTAAAAGTATTAACAAAAATGGGGCATCTGGGTGGCTTTGTTGGTTAAGCATCTGACTCTTGATTTCAGCTTAGGTCATGATCTCAGGGTTATGAGACTGAGTCCTGTGTCAAGCTCCATGCTCAGTGGGGTGTCTGCTTGAGAGTCTCTCTCTCTCCTCTTATGCCTGCCCCTCCTCCTACTTGTGCATATTCTCTCTCTCTCAAAATAAATAAATACAATATTTTAAAAATATATTAACAAAACATCATCCCTCAATGCCTAATTGTCTATATACTACTCCTGTCACCCTATAGATGAATGTTAGTTTTCTGTGGCTACTCTAACAAAGTACCATACATATTGTGGCTTACAAGCACAGTAATCGATACTTTCACAATCCTGGAGGCTGAAAGTCCAAAATCATAATGTTCACAGAGCTCTTGGGGAAGAATCCTTCATTGCCTCTTCTAGCTTCTCTAGCCATTGCTGCAATCTTTGCTTTTACTTAATTTGTAAACACATTAACCTAATCTCTGTCTCCACCTCCATATGGTATACTCCTCTAAGTTTTGTATGCCTCTGCTTTCCTTCTTGGAAGTCATTGTATCAGGGTTCCTCTAATGCAGTATGACTTCATAATGGACTCAAAGACTCCAAATAAGGTTACATTCTGAGGTTCACAGTAGAAGTGAATTTTAGAGAGTACACTATCCAATCCAGTATATAGTCTATGAAATTTCTCTTCCTTGAATCTAGGCAGTATTTTCTTTTGAAGGACCTTCACATTGGGTTCCCACTTTGAAGAACCAAGTAACTCCCAGACATGTTCATTCATATCACTATACTAAGATAGAGAGAAATGTTTGGAGGAATGAAAAAAAAATAGTTGTTTCTCCTTGAGGCAAAAAATACAAAATAGTAACACTAGATCCTGGATATTAAAGATCACAAAAATGAGGTAAGATTGGGAAGATCTTCTCAGATGTTATGAAGCAGTGTATCTATAGTCTTTTTTTTTAAAGATTTTATTTATTTATTTGACAGACAAAGATCACAAGTAGGCAGAGAGGCAGGCAGAGAGAGAGGAGGAAGCAGGCTCCCCGCCGAGCAGAGAGCCCCACGTGGGGCTCGATCCCAGGACCATGGGATCAGGACCTGAGCTGAAGGCAGAGGCTTTAACCCACTGAGCCACCCAGGTGCCCCAGTGTATCTATAGTCTTAAAACATCTAGGAAACTGCAATAAATTTTCTCTGACAGAATATAAAATTTAATCAGATGATGGTGTACTGGACAGGAATACCCTCTACCTCACTGATTTTTTTTTTCCCCCAGTATCTAACACTCTTCACTTGGAGGTGCCACTGTTTATGGACTGTCCTGGCTATGGAGAGCAAGGAATAAGCTTTTACCCCAAAAACTTAACAAGGTATTCTTTCTGTCATAATCTTCATGGCATATCCAATCCTAGGTTGTCTCCAATCATTTTGGTGTGAATTTTCTTCTATTCCTTCTCTACCTACATTTGAAGAATCAGACCGACAAGTTATATGAAAATATAAACAGAGCCAACTTCGTTTCTGCAGCCCATTCCTCTGTCTGACACCTATGCCTTTAACCTAGATTGGTATTTGGATCACAATTTGATGATGATTTGTTCTTTTGCAATAATGAACTTTATATGGATAGATAGATAGATTCCCAACTAGACTATTTATCTTTTCATTGTCTTTCAGTGTCTTGTCAAGCTCCAAGAATTTATTAAACTTTCATTGACTTTCTAACTGACAAGGGAAGAAAAGGCCCTATAAGTCCTTGATCACACCATTGAATATTCCCAAATTCTTGCTCTGAGGAATGCCGAGGTTAACACTGAATTAATAGAAATAGCACAAAAGTGGTTCCAGGTCCTTTTCAACTGGACTGTGTGACCTAGAGCAAAACAATTAACAACTTGACTTCTGCTGCTTTTTGAAAACATTCCAAAATTGGATACAATGGAACATGATAAAATATAGTAACTTATCGACTAAAGAATGGTGATAGCTACCTAAATCAAGGTTTATTTACTATAGGAGGACCTTGTGCGATGCATATATACCCAAAATATATCATTTAATCTTAAAATTAATACTTAGGGTAGGGCTTATTATCAATAATTTGAAGATGATAAAACAGATTCATATAATTTGAATAGTTTGTCCAAAGTAATCAAAGTAGTAAATAGCACATCAAGGTTTTAGATGTAGTTTGTTGACTCTATTAACATTCAATGCTGTCTTTAGAGCTTGGGTTATATGATCTCATGAAGTTCTTTCTAGTCATAACAAATATAATATTCTGGTATGAAACTGGTACAGTGAAGAGAGTTGATTTTTGGCACGTGCTGGGTGACTGTTTGCAATGGACACAACCTTTTTTTTTTTTTTTTTAGTTACCATTGTTTTCTTCAAGAAATCTTACTGCACATACAGCATGCCCAGGTTCTCTCCCTTGTCCATTGTCCTCCTGCTGCTCCCTATAATATTAATTTATTCTATTTTTCACCCAAATTCCCTTTACCCTTTATCTTGTTCCCACAAGTACAAAAACAGCAGTTCTCATTTAGCTGTTGGTTTTGTGTGTGTGTGTAGTCTAGAAAAAGTCAGGGAAATAGTGCATTTTATGTAGTGAAGAAAATAATACTCATTAAGTACCAGCTCACCAGGTATTCTCTCAGAATGATTTCGTATATAATGTTACCTAATTTACAACACCAAAGGCACCAGCTGATTTTGTGATAATGCATCGTCTGAATTCAGGAGCAATCTATAAACCTGTAGATACATAGAAACCAGAAAAGAAGAGCAGTCACAAACATTACTCTGGTGACTCTGTTCCCATCCACAGGGGGATCCAGCCCCCCAAGGTGAGTGCTCTTTTAGCAGATGGAAGCACTGAGGTCCAGAGAATTTAAATATTCTACTCAAGATCAAACAGCTGTTCTGCAAGTCTGGATTCACACTGAGGTTTTCCTGGCCCCCAACTGAACACACTCTCTCTACTCTTCCCAACCACCTACTCTGGTTCACACTTAGAAGGTATTTACTCAGCATCATCCCTGTCTTAGTTGCTAGAAATAGAGCTGAGAAGATGTCCCTGTCTCTACTCTCAGTGACCTGATATTTGATTGGAAAGTAAATGACAATCAACAAGGAAACTAATACATAATGAAAGGTAACTTTAGGTAGTACTCTTATGAAGAGTATAACTTCAGGGTGTCTATTGGAGAGTCCTGGGTCTTGGAGCAAGCAATTTAAGTTAGATGGAATAGAAGGCATTTATAAGGAGTCCCCTGTGCTAGAAAGCAGCAGACAGAATATAGCCTGGAGGGCAGTATTCTGGGGAAAGGAAGAGCTGGCACAAAGGCTCTGGGACACAGGAGGAAGCTGGCATGTTCAAGGCACACTCTCAGAGTGTGGCAAGCCTTCCTCTTTTGTCCAGTTGTCACATGGGAGCTGCTGTGGCTTAGCCAAGAAGGAAGAAAGTACCCTGGACTAGTAGAAGGACAGAATCCCACCTGGGAGCCATGGTGGTATTCAGCACTCCTGAGAGGAGGCTGTTTTCTCTTTGCTGGGCAAAGGTCAGTTCTGCATGCCAGACCAGTGTAGGCTTTCTGTCCCAGAGGGATCTCTGTAACCCACAAAGCAATTTGGCTTTGTTTTTAAATTACAGAAGTGAACTTTCATTGCACAGATTCTAAGCAAAAGTCATGAAACTGCACAAGGAATTGCCACAGCAACTTTCAGAAAGTTCCAAAAGGGAAAGAAAATAAACAAAAGGTCTGGAAGAAAAGAACAAGGCATTTCAGTTGATGTTAAGCTGACTTTTCTTCATTTCCCATAAGGTCACATTCAAAACTCTCTTTGCATTTGGATGGCTTATAGTGGTTGAGTGTTTATTATAGGAAAATGATCACCTTTTCTGCTACGCCTCCAGTCAAGTCCATGCAGTTGATGACAAGAAGGAAGACTAATGCAAAACCATCTGAGACCTTGCTCTCTGGTAAAGCACAGGGTCTGGTAAATCACTTAAACAGAAAACATAGGGGATGTTTTTAAATTTTGATAAAATGATCTGCTCTCTCCTTCTCCCCTAATCTCTACTATCCCTGCTTTTGCAGGAAGGTGATGGCTAAAAAAAATATATATATATGATGGTATTTAGGGGAACAGACTGCAGAGTTTTTCAGGTAATACTTACCCCTGGGGGAGTCATATTTTCCAGGTCTGAAAAAGATGATCAGGTCCAGAGGGAGAGTTTATGGTGTTGCAGTTGACAGTGGTGTTTTGTTTTTGGTTCTATTTCAACACAATTTCCTATTCAGAAGGCCATGCGCACAATAACATTAGGAATGCCTCACCAGGAAAAGAAGAAAAAGGAGGAAGAAGAAGAAAGAAGAGGAAGAGGAGGAGGAAGGAGAAGAAAGAAGAGGAAGAAGGAAGAGGAGGAGGAAGAGAAGGGAGAAATGCCTCATCAGCCAGAACTCCAAGGGACTGGGTAGCTCAGTAACCAGTAACAGTGACACACTTACTGAGCACTCAGTATATAAAAATCAATATGCTTCTTGAAAGCACATTCACTCTTATTCTAATATTATGGACTGCTAGAGTGTGGGGCAATATATATGTAAAGGAAAGTGAAGATAGTATCTCAATTCATTTGTGATGAGGAATGGCCTCTCCAAGGCAAAGTTAAATCCAGCCAAGATGGTGAGAAGTAGGGAAGGGAATCATAATGAACCATTCAGTGCACATGGTCATCATGTTTGCTATGAAAAATTCCATGGTTTTGGCATTTTGAGTGTACTCAATCAATAAAATATTTTCCAGCTTCACCTCCTAAACCATCTTCTGTCCCCACATGCTTTCAAATGGCTTATTCTGCCTTACTTCAGGGCTTGGACTGCAAAGGTAACCAGGACCTCATTTCTGACTTTAAGGGTCATTAATGAATAAAATGTGTCTGCATGGGGTGGAGGGCATGTGGTTTGCTCCTGCTTCATGATTCCCGAGCTGCCCAGAGCAGATAGAGACCAGGAGTCAAAGCAAATGTGACCAGCACAAGTATCTAAGCTGAACAGTCACCTTCTGTTGTATACTAGAAAGGATGATAAGAGGGAAGTGGATGAAAAGTTCTGATAGCATAGATAAGGGGATACGAGTGGAAGTGGAACAATGGAAAAAAAGGGAGCACATTCTTTGTGATTTCAGAACCAAAACAGGGGTAGCTGAGAAGGAAGAGGCAGACATGCTCATGGGATACCTAAGCCAATGCTGCTGCACAGTTGAGTCATCATCAACAACTTATTCACTCCTGATGCTCAGGCTGCATGTGGACCAATTAAACCAGAATCTTGGGCCTGGTGCCCCGATATGCTGGACATTCTCAGTGACTACAATGAACAGCGAAAGCTGACAGCCTGTGAAGTAAAAGGTTGGAGCTGTTGTATAAGCCCTACACAAGGTACTGTCCGGCATCCAGCCACCCTATTTTTCTCTGTTATAGTCCCCACACCCATGAATTTGGACCACATTTCCTCTCTTTCAGAAAGTGCTTCTGCCCATTCTAACTTAGGAATTCCTAATCTCTTCCAAACCTGAATTCTTCTTTGGTTCTCCTAAATACAAGTCCATCAACTCTTTTTAATGATACAGACATAGATAACAAACAGTAAACTTCCAATGGCAAGTTATTAAGTGTGTGTATGCTACAGGCTTTAAGATGGGGAAACCTGGTTCCGGGTACTGTACAAATGTTTTCCATGGATGATTTCACTGGATCCTCGCAACTATTACATAAAAAAGGAAACAGTTGGTTCCTTTTTACAGAGGGGAAAACAGATGCTTAGAAAAGTTAAGTAACTTGCCAAAGATCCTTTGGCATGTCTGTGATCAAGACTGGACATGATTCCAGGTCTGTGTGATTGAAGCTCCTGACCTTAACTACAGGATTCCATAGTTGTATTGCAATATCATAGAATATGATACTGGCCATTGCTGCTCATTATTCTTCTTTGGATGTTAAGATGCAAGCCCCAGATTACCATGAACTTCTGACATCAACTCTAGGAAGGCCCACGGACTTCTATATCATGGCCACACATCCAACCTGGGTTTTGTCTCTGGGGCTGAGGCTTGAATCCAGACAATATGGGAATGGTATAAAGCAGTGTAGGCTTGGGACTCAGAATCATCCAATTTAAAACTGTTTGACCTTGTGAGTTCTTTATCTCTTTGAGATTTAATGCTCATCTGTAAAATGAAAATTTTTAAAGAAAAGCATTGACAATGAGGACCAAAGGAGAAAGCATATAAAATGCCCATTAAAATGCAAATCCGTAACACATTCCTAATAAATGGTGATAGGTGAGGGAGTGGATGGTTTGTATTTCTGAGATTCCATATACCCAAGAACCTTCAGACACAGAACTGTGTTCTGCTTGCCTGATGCTTTGGGGTATTTCCTCCTATGGGGCTGCAATGGAAGCATGCATAAACTTCAATCCTAATCCAAGGATGGGACTAGTCCCCACAGTCCTTGCTCTAATTAGTGAGGCCAGCCCAACCCTGTGTCATTTCCCACGTTTGCCACCATGGCTGCTCTGGTCTGGCTTCTTCCTACTTCCCCTACTTGTGCCACATTCACCACTTCCTAACTCACTCTTAAAACTGGGTTGCTAGGTAAGTAGGAATTACTTTTGAAGAATAATCGATCCTGAGTAAACCCTCCGGATTCATACCCAGGGTCAAGAGCAGAGCTTCAATGCAGAATTGCTGTTGCTGTCATTGATACTTCAAAGTCTTATATGTTGTGGAAGGGTGGAAGAGACCACCATGCTTCATCAATCGAGGACAAGTTATCTTGGGACACCTAACTGTCCATGTGCGTTGAAAAGTATAAAGCAACAGCCAACATGGCCTGCCTTCATATCCTTGCCTTTTAATAGGAAATTAATACTGTGATCTTTTTTTGCTTTTTTTTAAATATGTCTATTATTAAGTTACTTAAACTTTAAAGATTTTACTTATCTATTTATTTTGGGGGGGCAGAGGGAGAGGGAGAGAAAGACTCTCAAGCAGACTTATGATGAGTGTGGAGCTCATTATGGGATGAGTGCAGGGCTCATGGGGCTCAATCTCATGACCTTGAGATCATGACCTGAACTAAAAGCACAAGTCGGCTACTTAACTGACTGAGTTACCCAGGTGCCCATGATTCTTATTTAAAATAAACTTATGCACATACCTATATCCCCCTACATATATATACACAAATCTACACACAGAATTTCATTAATATTTAAGATAAAATGAGACTTCAAATATATTTCCCATCTGGAGTGGGTTGTTCATGATTAAGAGCCCATGGTCAACTTCAGTGTATTTTCCATTGACTCAGACTTTCAGGGTGCTTACCTGGGAAAGTTTGAGAAGCTCTGGGAGAAGTATATAGAGGTGGAGGTCTGGTGGGCATAGAGAAAGAACATGTGTCACGTTAGTTCAAATTTCAGCTTTGCTACCAGAGAGCTACATGATTTGCACAAGTCACTTTGAACTTGGGCTTCCTACATGTGACAAGGACTGCTGTGTTGCTGGTTCCGTTTGTCCTGTCTCCCCACCCCCTACCCATGTTCACACATTCTCTGTTCTGCTTGGGGTTCTGGAAGGCTGACCCTGTGGATTGCCTGCTGGGGAGGCCTGGCAAGGGCAGCTCAGAGGAGAAGAGGGACATTGTAGGATAGCACCCACTCCCTTTCCTTCCCGTGGAGTCTTAGCAGTGGCTGCATTTCTCTATAGTCTTAGCTCCTACTTGAGAGTCCCCTTACCAGTTGTAAACCTTTGCTGGGTCACAGCAACACTCTTTCCTTTTTGCCCATTTATGCCAGGGATGAGGGCTTTTCCCCTACAATCGGTCCCAGAGCCTGCTTGTTTGACCCTCACTCATGGATTCCCTTAACCTTACCCACACTATCTGCACAATGCTGTTCTCAAAGCTCTAGTAGGTTCCACAAGTCCTGAGCCATTACTTTCCTGTCCCACCCTGACTAATATGGTCTCAATACCTGAAAGTGCTGGATTGCTGAGCCTATGGGCACATATGCATTGTGTGCACCTGGTAAGCACTGAATAGGTGGGTGGCTATTGTTATACTTTTTTTTTTCCTTCTGGCTATGGGAAAGGCTACAAGCAGATCCCATGCTAGAAGTCATGGATTTTAGAATGCCCACATTATTCCTAGAGGTTTGGTGCCCCAGGTCGCTACCTCTGCCCTCAGCCCTGCACAGCACAACCACATGTGTGACACCATGCATGTTCTTTTTGGATTTTCCTTTACTTGAACTTCTTCACCTCAGGATTTGTGGGTCAAAATACCAGACATATTTCCTTCCTGAGCCCTACACTCCTAAGCCCCAGTTATTGAGTTAGTGGCTGGCAGGCACCATACGGGGTCATGAACAAATGTCAGAAGAGGGAAAGCCATGTGACAGGGTTTCTGGGGACCCAGAACAAAGGGCCAAAGGATCACATACCACAAAGGCATGTATAGAGAAAACGAACCAACCCAATGACCTGTGCCTCCCTGAAACTCTGTTAATAAGGGATGCTAATTAGGCTTCCATGATCTTTTTTTCTTGCTAGTTGAAGATGTATATATTTCACAAATTTCATGTTTTAATTAATGATTTTATGTTCTATATATTACCTTGGCTTATAAATTCAAGTGGGCTCTTGGAGATTCTTCAAGAAGGAAATGCATTCCATAAATGTAATATTGTTATTAATCTTTATTATTAATATTTAATTTTAAAATGAATAATTAACCTCATTTTAATTCCACCTTTTTATGGTGTTCCTGGAACTCTTACTTTCTTTCACGTCCGGTCTAGAATACCTCACAATTCTGGGCCTTTCATTGGCTTTGAAATGTCGAGATCTGTGTGATCTTTGCATTCAGGCTTTGTCTTAGTGAGGGCTCCTATTGGCAAGGCACACATTAGGACTGGAAGAGGAAGAAATAGAGGAAGTTAGTGAATGGATGTCAGGCAGAATAGTGAAGGTGAAAAACCTGGCTCATAAATATGTGATCACCAAGATGGGCCACAGTTCAGACCACCACCCACATCCTAGAGCTGGGTGAGTGAGGGACACCACTACCACTGTCCTCATCACTGATTTCAGGCCATCACCAAAGGCATGGCCTAGACTTTCGCACTGGACATGGGCCCAGTCCCCACTGATGACCTTGACACCATCCTCAGCCACCATACACACTCCTTTATGGTAGTCACCCCTCTAAGTCACCAGCTCCTGGTTGGATGTAATGGCACATACATCTGTCTCATTGAGCTTTGAACACTTACCTCCTTGTGCTCTGATGCAAGAAAGGCTAGGAAAAACAAAAACAAAAACAGAAACTTCTGGAGCACTCACATCTCTAGCAGAACTACATTCCAAATAGACACGAATTTTAGCTCCTTGGACTATAAAAAAGAAAAAAAAATGTGCAAGTGCTGTCTCCATCCTTGCTATCTTCACCAACTGGTGAAATAGTGCAGCCCCACTGCCCACACTGCTGTGTCTTCAAATTAGCCCTTCTATTCCTTTTGAAGGGAAACTTCTTTTTCATGGTTAAGAGATTTTTCCCTGTTTTCCTTATTTGGCAACACAGGATATTTAACAATTCCCCACACTTCTCTTACTTTGCATGTGGTTAACAATCTTAGCTTTAAGGCTAGACTGACTGGCATCAGATCTTCCTATCACCTCAACAACTGTATTTATCTCAACCACCGTGTGCCTCACATTCTGCTTCTAAAAATGAAGACAATGATAGTTAACTATCTCATAGATCTTGGCGAGACTCCAATGTGTTAATAAAGTTCTATTCAGAGTGAGGTCTGTGGGCAGGAACAGCTACATAGATTACTGGGGTCCATGCAAATGAAAATGAGAGGCCCCTTGTTCAACAATTACTAAGAATTTCAAGATGGGGACAACAGAACATTAAAGTAAGTTTGTGGCCCTCTGAAGCATGTGTCTTATGCAACTATAGAAGTCATGCATCCATGAAGAGGTTTTGTCTGTGCAGTATTATGAAGTTACTGCTCTGGAAAAGGTGAAGAAATGAAGAGGAAGCATTTACAAATGTTTGTAGTAATTTGACATTATCATGACATCTCAGTATGTGATCAGACAAAATGTCTTATTGAATAGGGCAGATACTGGTTTGGATATTTTCACTTAAGTGCTGAGTGGTATGGACTTTGCATTAGTTACCCAGTGTGGTTATTATCCAATTAAAGTTGATTAAAAATTAGAAAAATAAAAGGTTCTTTGTCTATAAGGTTATAGCAGTACTTGACACATACTCATATGTTCAGTAAATGTTCTTTGTTCTTATCTGTGACTATTTTTAACAGACACTTTTTGCTTATGGAATTGTGAATGTGTATACATGTGTGGACATGAGATGTGCTTTTTCAGAATTTTTTGTTTCAACCTTTATCTATTCCTAATTCTTTTTTTTTTTAAGATTTTATTTATTTATTTGAAACAGAAAGAGAGAGAGCACAAGTGGGGGAAGTGACAAGCAGAGGGAGAGGGAGAAGCAGACTCCCTGTTGAGCAGAAAGTCTGACCCTGGGCTTGATCCCAGGGCCCTGGGATCATCATGACCTGAGCTGAAGGCAGCCACTTTAACTGACTGAGCCACTCAGGAGCCCCAGTCTAATCCTCTTTTTTTTTTTTTAAGATTTTATTTATTTATTTGAAACACAGAGAGAGATCACAAGTAGGCAGAGAAGTAGACAGAGAGAGGGGGGAAACAGGCTCCCCACTGAGCAGAGACCCCTATTCGGGGCTTGATCCCAGGACTCTAAGATCATGACCTGAGCTGAAGACAGAGGCTTAACCCTCTCAGTCACCCAGGGACCCCTAATCCTAACTCTTTATGACTGTCCATCTCCTCCCCGAAGCCTCTGGTCCCCTTACCTAAGTAGGTTAGTTACCCCTCATCTGTGTCCTTCACTCCTCATGAGATTCTTTAGTGCTAATACCTCTTACTATATTTATTTCTTTTTTGTGAGATGTTTTCCTTCTCAAGCACTTTCTTCTGTTCCTAGGAGGTCCTTGAGGTTGAAGACAACATATTCTAATTATTTTGAACATAAGCAAAGCAGCCTATTTGACTTTTCTGGTAATAGAATTAATATTGACTTATTCCTGTTGGTCAGAGTCACATACTTATCCCCGATTCTGCCCCATGTGGCTCTTTCTTTGGCTAATTTTGATCTGTATACTTTCACTGTACTAAACAGTAACTGTCAGGGTTATAGCTTTCAGTAAGTTCTGTGGGATTTTTTTTTAACGAATTATCAAGGATGAGAGTTGTTTCAGTCTTCAGAGCTGCCAAATATCAAGCTTAAACTGTACAGAGTCCCCACCCACCAGAAGAAGTCTCACACTTCTGACAAAAATTGTCATTGCAGGCAACATGATGCTAAGCAGTTATCTGAATATTACCCACCATGGGGGACTCATAATTTACCAGATTGTCCTCAAAGAGTCCTTTATATAAGAATATCCTATGTATTGAAGGGAAACCCATGAAAATCATTTATTTACTTTTAACAAAGAGGAATTTTTTTTCCATTTTCTTTTTGTTTTCCTTTTCTATTCCATGGATCTAAACATTAATGTCTAAACATGCAATATGAAATAACAAATATGTATTTTAAAAATGGTTATAAAATTATTTATAACAGAGAATATCTTGAGATAACTTAAATTCCCAAAAATAAAGGGACTATTAAATACATTATGATATAAATTTCTAACAGAATAGTATGTAGCAATGGGGGAAGCAGGATGGCAAAGGAGTAGCAAACTGAAATATCATTAGGTCCCAGGAGTTGAACTAGATACTTATCAAACCATTCCAAACACCTACAAACTCAACAGGAGATAGAGCAGAAGAGCAGCAATTCTAGGACAGACAATAGACCACCATCTGGAAGGTAAGATGTGTGGAGAAGTGAATCCAAAAGGATAGGAAGATACACCATGGGGGGAGGGGCCAGGTCCCAGCAAGCAGTGGAGCAGCAGAGCACAAAATCAGAACTTTTAGAAGTCTACTCCACTGAGGAGCATCACTCTGGAAGCTAAGCAGGGGTTGAGCCCTGTGGGGACAGTGTGGTCTCAGGACCCTCAGGGTCACAAAAAGACCTGGGGTGTCTGAGTGTGGCAAAGTTGCCAGTATTGGAGTGAGGAAGCTGGCTACAGAGATGGAGTCAAAGAGTGAGCTCTTAGCTCAGGGTTACCTTAAACCATGATCCAAGGCACAGTAGGGTCACTGCTCTTTGAGTAGGGACCCCCCAAGTGGCAGATCTAGAGAGACCCCCTTCCTCCCTCCTCTGGAAGAAGTGGTGCAGAAGCACATGGCAGGAATCTATTGGGTTTGGTGTCTCCAAATGGGGCCATGCACCAGAAATAGAAACCCTCGGTCACAGGCTGGGTGAGCTCAGAGTGCAGCCAGAGATCAGGGAGATGGGAGGGACTGACTGCTTTTCTTTGAGGATGCACTAAGGAGTGGGGCCCTGAGCTCTTGGCTCCTACAGGACAGGAAATTGGGAGGTCATCATTTTCATTCCTGTCCTCCAAAGCTCTGCAGAAAGGGTTCAGGGAAAAAAAAAGCTACCAAGAGCGAATCCAAGCAGGTTACTTAGCCTAGCCCCAATTCCACCTCTGGCAAAGACACTTGAGAATCACTGCAACAGGCCCCTCCCCCAGAAGGTTAATAAGAATATCCAGCCAAGACCAAGTTCACTGATCAATGAGAACAGTGGAACTCCAGAGTTAGGGAAAAGCAATGCATAGAATTCATGGCTTTTTCCCATGATCCTTCAGCCTTCAGAGTTAAATTTCTTTTAATTTTATTTTTTTCTTATTCTGTTTTATTTAAACTTTTCCTCTTTTCTCTTTTAACTTTTTAAAAACTATTTTATCTTAACAGCACCTTTAAAAATATTTTTAAATTTTCATTGTTATAGTCATGTTTTATCCCTTCATTGCATTTAACCTTATTTTTTTGTATACATATAGATTTTTTTGGCTTTAAAATTTTGGGATACAATTTCTTCTAATAGATCAAAATATACCCTAAATCTAGCAGATAGCATTGTTCTAATCTCCAGCCTGATCATATTCTCTCCTCTTCTCCAACCAACTTATATTATCAATTCCTTCTTTAGAATCTTTTTAAAAATTTTCATCTTTACAGTCATATTCTGACCCTTCATCATGTTTACCATTATTTTTGCATATATATATATATATATATATATATATATATGTCTTTCTTTCTTTAAAATTTTGGGAGGCAGTTTCTTCTAAGAGACCAGAATACACCCAAAATCAAGTGGATGGCTCTGTTTTATTCTTGAGTCATACACACACACACACACACACACACACACACACACACACATAATATATACATATATATGTATGTAAAAAATATATATGTAAATTATATATATATATATATATATATATATAATTTTATTTTTCTATTTTTCCCTCTATCTTCTCTCCCTGGTTTTGGGTCTCTTCCAATTTTCTTAGTGTATATTTTTATGGGGGTTTTTGCCACCCTTTTAGTATATTATTCTCTCAGTCATATATTCTTATCTGTATAAAAGGACAAGGCAGAAAAACTCACCACAAAAAAAAAAGAACAAGAGGCAATACCAATGGCTAGGGAACTAATCAATATGGACATTGGTAATGTCAGAACTAGACTACAGAATGATGATTATCAAGGGGCTAGCTGGGCTTGAAAAAGGCATAGAAGATATTAGGGAATCCCTTTTTGGAGAAATAAAATCCCTTTCTGGAGAAATAAATTAACCAAGTTGAAATAATAAACTCTTAGTGAGGTGCAATAAAAAATGGAGGCTTTTACTGTTAGGATAAAAGAGGCAGAAGAGAGAATTAGTGATATAGAAGACCAAATGACAGAGAATAAAGACGCTGAGCAAAAGAGAGACAACTACTGGATCATGAGGGAAGAATTTGAAAGAAAAGTAATACCATAAGAAAAAATAATATTAGAATAATTGGAATCCCAAAAGAAGAAGAAATGGAGAGGGGGTAGAAAGTATTTTGGAGCAAATTATAGTAGAGAATTTCCCTAATATGCCAAAGGGAAAAAGCATCAAAATCCAGGAGGCACAGAGAACTCCCCTCAAAATCAATAAAAATAGGTCTACAACCCATCTTCTAGTAGTAAAACTTACAAGTCTTACTGATAAAGAGAAAATCCTGAAAGCAGCTCAGGACAAGTAGTCTGTAACATACAATGCTAGAAATATTAGATTAGCAGAAGCCTTATCCACAGAGAACTGCCAGGCCAGAAAGAACTCTCATGATATATTCAGAGCACTAAATGAGAAAAATATACAGCCAAGAATACTATATCCAGCTAGGCTGTCATCGAAAATAGAAGGAGAGAGGGAGAAGTCAAGATGGCGAAGAAGTAGCAGGCTGAGATGACATCAGGTAGCAGGAGATCAGCTAGATAGCTTATCAAACCATTGCGAACACCTACACATCCAACAGGAGATCGAAGAGAAGAAGAGCAACAATTCTAGAAACAGAAAATTGACCACGTTCTGAAAGGTAGGATGTGCGTAGAAGTGAATCCAAAGTGAAGGGAAGATAGACCATGGGGGGGAGGGGCTGGCTCCCAACAAGTGGTGGAACAACAGAGCACAAAATCAGGACTTTTCAAAGTCTGCTCCACTGAGGGACATCGCTCCATAGGCTAAACCGGGGTGAAGCCCACGTGGGGTCAGTGTGGCCCCAGGTCCCACGGGGTCACAGAAGGATCGGGGGTGCCTGAGTGTTGCAGAGCTCGCAGAGAGGGGAAGCCAGCTACAGAGACAGAGCTGAGGAGTGAGCTTTCAACTTGGGGTTACCTTGAGCCATAATCCGTGGCACAGGCCACTGATCTGTGAGTGAGGTCCCCACAAGATGCAGGGAGACACCCCCTGAGGAGCTCAGGGATCTGCAGGGTTTGACTCCAGGTGGAGCTGTGTGCCAGAGACAGAGATGCTTGGTCACAGCCTGGGTGAGCTCCGAGCGTGGCCAGAGGCCAGGGAGACGGGAGTGATTGAACGCTTTTCTCTGAGGGTGCACTGAGGAGTGGGGCCCCAAACTCTTGGCTCCTCCAGACTGGAGACTGAGAGGCCACCGTTTTCATTCCCATCTTCCAGAGCTCTATGGAAAGCCTTCAGGGAACAAATGCTTCTGAAAGCAAACCCGTGCGAATTACTTAACCTGGCCCCTGGTAAGGGTGGTGTAATTCCACCTCGGGCAAAGACACTTAAGAATCACTACAACAGGCCCCTCCCCCAGAAGATCAACAAGAAATACAGCCAAGACCAAGTTCACTTACCAAGGAGAACAGTGGAATTCCAGAGGAGGAGAAAGTACACGTTGGAATTCATGGCTTTCTCCCCATGATTCTTTAGTCTTGCAGTGAATTAATATTTTTTTAGTTTTATTTTTTTTCTTCTGCTTATATTTTTAATTTTTACCATTTCCTCTTTTAACATTTTTTAACTAGTTTATCTTAACCATACCTTTCATAAAAATATATTTTTTGAACATTCATTATTATAGTCATATTTTATCCTTCATTGTATCTAACTTTATTTTTTGTATACATATAGGGCTTTTAAAAAAAAAATTGGGGTAAAATTTCTCCTAATAGATCAAAATATACACTAAATCTAAATCCAGGCTTGTTCTAGTCTCTAGCCCGAGCAAATTCTCTCCACATTCTTTTTCTTTATTCTTCCAACCAACTTACTTTATCAACTCCTTTTTAAGAAATTATTTTTTTTTTTCATCTTTATAGGCATATTCCATCCCTTCATTGTGTTTACCCTTACATATGTTTTTCATTCTTTAAAATTTTGGGAGGTAGTTTCTTCTAAGAGACCAAAATACTCCCAAAATTAAGTGGGTGACCCTGTTCTAGTCACCAGTCTAATACATATATATTTTCTTTTTTATATTTTTTCTTTATTTGTTTTCTTTTTCTAATTTTTTTCCCGAACCTCTTTTTATCCCCTTTCTCACCCTCCCATGATTTGGGGTCTCTTCTGATTTGGTTAAGGCACATTTTCTTGGGGTCTTTGCCACCCCTTTAGTATTTTATTTCCTCCTTCATATATTCTTATCTGGACAAAATGACAAGGCGGAAAAACTCAACACAAAAATAAAGAACAAGAAGCAGTACCAAAGGCTAGGGATCTAATCAATACAGATACTGGTAATATGTCAGATCTAGAATTCAGAATGACGATTCTTAAGGTTCTAGCCGGGCTCAAAAAAGGCATGGAAGATATTAGAGAAACCCTCTCAGGAGATATAAAAGCCCTTTCTGGAGAAATAAAAGAACTAATATCTAACCAAGTTGAAATCAAAAAAGCTATTAATGAGGTGCAATAAAAAATGGAGGCTCTCACTGCTAGGATAAATGAGGCAGAAGAAAGAATTAGCGATGTAGAAGACCAAATGACAGAGAATAAAGAAGCTGAGCAAAAGAGAGACACCTACTGGATCATGAGGGAAGAATTTGAAAGAAAAGTAACACCATAAGAAAAAGTAATTAGAATAATTGGAATCCCAAAAGAAGAAGAAATGGAGAGGGGGTAGAAAGTATATTGGAGAGAATTATTGGAGAGAATTTCCCTAATATGGCAAAGGGAACAAGCATCAAAATCCAGGAGGTGCAGAGAACTCCCCTCAAAATCAATAAGAATAGGTCCACACCCCGTCACCTAATAGTAAAATTTACAAGTCTTAGAGACAAAGAGAAAATTCTGAAAGCAGCCTGGGGAAAGAAGTCTGTAGCATACAATGCTAGAAATATTAGATTAGCAGAAGCCTTATCCACAGAGACCTGGCAGGCCAGAAAGAACTCTCATGATATATTCAGAGCACTAAACAAGAAAAACATGCAGTCAAGAATACTATATCCAGCTCGGCTATCATTGAAAATAGAAGGAGAGATAAAAAACTTCCATGACAAACAAAAACTGAAAGAATTTGCAAACACCAAACCAGCTCTACAGGAAATATTGAAAGGGGTCCTCTAAGCAAAGAGAGACCCTAAAAGTAGTATATCAGAAAGGAACAGAGACAATATACAGTAACAGTCACCTTACAGGCAATACAATGGCACTAAATTCATATCTCTCAATAGTTACCCCGAATGAAAATGGGCTAAATGCCCCAATCAAAAGACACAGGGTATCAGAATGAAAAAAAAAAAAATGATATGCTGTCTATAAGAAACTCAATTTATACCCAAAGATACTTCCAGATTTAAAGTAAGGGGGTAGAAAACAATTTACCATGCTAATGGACATCAAAAGAAAGCTGGGTTGCAATCCTTATATTAGATAATTAGATTTTAAGCCCAAGAATATAATAAAAGTTGAGGAAAGACATTATATCATACTTAAAGGGTTTGTCCAACAAGAAGGCCTAACAGTTTTAAATATCTATGCCCCTAACTTGGGAGCAGCCAATTATATAAACCAATTAATAACAAAATCAAAAAAACACATTGACCATAATACAATAATAGTAGGGGACTTTAACACTCCCCTCACTGAAATGGAGAGATAATACAAGCTAAAGATCAAAAAGGAAATAAAGGCTTTTAATGACACACTGGGCCATATGGACATCACAGGTATATTCAGAACATTCCATTCCAAAGCAACAGAACATATGTTCTTCTCTAGTGCCCATGGAACATTCCCCAGAATAGATCACATCCTGGGTCACAAATCATGTCTCAACCCAGTACCAGAACATTGGGATCATTCCCTACATATTTTCAGACCACAATGCTCTGAAGCTAGAACTCAATCACAGGAGGAAAGTTGGAAAGAACTCAAATATATGGACGCTAAAGAGGATCCTGATAAAGAATGAATGGGTCAGGGGTGCCTGGGTGGCTCAGTGGGTTAAAGCCTCTGCCTTCAGCTCAAGTCATGATCCTATGGTCCTGGAATCGAGCCCACATCAGGCTTTCTGCTCAGCGGGGAGCCTGCTTCCCCTTCTCTCTCACTCTGCCTGCCTCTCTGCCTACTTGTGATCTCTGTCTGTCAAATAAATAAATAAAATATTAAAAAAAAAGAATGAATGGGTCAACTAGGAAATTAAAGAAGAATTAAAACAATTCATGGAAACAATTGAAAATGAAAACACAACTCTTCAAAATCTTTGGGACACAGCAAAGGCAGTCCAGAGAGGAATGTATATAGTGATACAAGCCTTTCTCAAGAAACAAGAAAGGTCTCAAGTACACAACTTAACCCTAAACCTAAAGGAGTTGGAGAAAGAGCAGCAAAGAAAGCCTAAACCCAGCAAGAGAAGAGAAATAATAAAGATCGGAGAAGAAACCAATGAAATAGAAACCTTTTGGTTTCAACAAAACTAGGAGCTGATTCTCTGAAAGAATTAATAAGACTGATAAAACCCTGGCCAGATATATCAAAAAGAAAAGAGAAAGGACCCAAATTAATGAAATTATGAATGAAAGAGGAGAGATCACAACCAACACTAAAGAAATACAAACAATAATAAGAACATATTATGAACAACAATATGCCAGCAAATTTGACAATCCAGAAGAAATGGATGCATTTCTAGAGACATATAAACTACCTAAACAGAACCAGGAAGAAATAGAAAACCTGAACAGACCCATAGCCAGTAAGGAGATTGAAGCAGTTATCAAACATCTCCCAACAAACAAGAACCCATGGCCAGACGGCTTCCCAGGGGAATTCTACCAAACATTTAAAGAAGAATTAATACCTATTTTTCTGAAGCTTTTCCAAAAAATAGAAATGGAAGGAAAACCTCCAAACTCATTTTATGAGGCCAGCATTACCTTGATCCCCAAACCAGACAAAGACCCCATCAAAAAGAATAATTACAGGCCAATATCCCTGATAAACATGGGTTCAAAAATTCTCACCAATATACTTGCAAATAGGATCTAACAGTACATTAAAAGGATTATTCACCATAACCAAGTGGGATTTATTCCTGGGCTGCAAGGCTGGTTCAACATCCACCAATCAATCAAATTGATTCAATATATTAACAAAATAAAGGACAAGTACCATATGATACTCAATAGATGCAGAAAAAGCATTTGACAAAGTACAGCATCCTTTCTTGATCAAAACTTTTCAAAGTGTAGGGATAGAGGGTACATACATCAATATCATCAAAGCCATCTATGAAAAACCCACAGCGAATATCATCCTCAATGGGGAAAACTGAGAACTTTTCTCCAAAGTTTAGGAACATGTCAGGGCTGTCCACTATCACCACTGCTATTCAAGATAGTACTAGAAGTCCTAGCCTCAGCAATCAGACATCAAAAAGAAATAAAAGACATCCAAATTGACAAAGAAGTCAAACTATCACTCTTTGCAGATGATATGATATTTTATGTGGAAAACCCAAAAGACCACTCCAAAACTGCTAGAACTTGTACAGGAATTCAGTAAAGTGTCAGGATATAAAAATCAATACACAGAAATCAGTTGCATTTCTATACACCAAGAACAAGATAGAAAAAAAGAAAAATTAAAGAGAGTAAATCCCATTTACAATTGCACCCCAAAACCATAAGATACCTTGGAATAAACCTAACTAAAGAGACAAAGGATCTGTACTCAGAAAACTATAAACTCATGAAAGAAATTGAGGAAGACACAAAGAAATGGAAAAATGTTCCGTGCTCATGGATTAGAAGAACAAATATTGTGCAAATGTCTATGCTGCCTAAAGCAATCTACACATTTAATGCAATCCCTATGAAAATACCACCAATTGTTTTTCAAAGAAATGGAACAAAAAATTCTAAAATTTATATGGGACTAGAGAAGACCCTGAATAGCCAGAGGAATGTTGAAAAAGAAAGCCAAAGTTGGTGACATGACAATTCCAGACTTTAAGCTCTATTACAGATATGTAATCATCAAGACAGTCTGGTACTGGAACAAACACAGACACATAGATCAATGGAACAAAATAGATAGCCCAGAAATGGACCCTCAACTCTCAACTAATCTTCAACAAAACAGGAAAGAATGTCCAAAGGAAAAAAAGTCTCTTCAGCAAATGGTGTTGGGAAAACCACATTAAAGAAGAATGAAACTGGACCATTTCCTTACACCACACACAAAAATGGATTCAAAATGAATGAAAGATCTCAATATGAGACAATAATCCATCAAAATCCTTGAGGAGAACCCAGGAAACAAAGGTCACAGTCAATAAAACCAAAAGACAACTGACAGAATGGGAGAAGATATTCACAAGTGACATATCAGATAAAGGGCTAGTATCCAAAATCTATAAAGAACTTATCAAACTCAACACCCAAAGAACAAATAATCCAATCACTAAATGGGTAGAAGACATGAACAGACTTTCTGCAAAGACATCCAGATGGCCAACAAGCACAGGAAAAAGTACTCAACATCACTCAGTATCAGGGAAATATAAATCAAAACCACAATGAGGTACCACCTCACAACAGTCAGAATGGCTAAAATTAACAAATCAGGAAACAACAGGTGTTGGTGAGGTTGCGGAGAAAGGGGAATCCTCCTACACTGTTGGTGGGAATGTAAGTTGGTGCAGCCACTCTGGAAAAGAGCATGGAGGTTCCTCAAAAAGTTGAAAATAGGGCTACCTTATGACCCAGCAATCACACTACTGCATGTTTACCCTAAAGATAAAAATATAATGATCCGAAGGGGCACATGCACCCAAATGTTTATAGCAGCAATGTCCACAGTAGCCAAACAATGGAAAGTACTTAGATGTCCATCAACAGATGAATGGATAAGGAAGATGTGGTATACATATACAATGGAATACTATGCAGCCATCAAAAGAAATGAAATCTTGTCATTTGCAATGATATGGATGCAACTAGAGGGTATTATGCTGAGCAAAATAAGTCAATCAGAGAAAGGTAATTATATGATTTCTCTGATATGAGGAAGTTGAGAGGCAGGGCAAGGGGCTTGGGGAGTAGGGAAGGAATAAAAATGAAACAGAATGGGATCAGGAGGGAGACAAACCATAAGAAACTCTTAATCTCAGAAAACAGACTGAGGGTTGCTGGGGGGTGGGTGGTTAGGGAGAGGGTGGTTGGGTTATGGACATTGGGGAGGGTATGTGCTATGGTGAGTGCTATGAAATGTGTAAGCCTGATGATTCACAAACCTGTATCCCTGGAACAAATAATACATTATATGTTAAATAAAATAATTTAAAAATATAAATAAAGCATCAAAAAAAAGAACAGTATGTAGCCATTAGTAATACTGTTTACTGACAATTTTAGATTCATGCAAAAATATTCATGATATTAATTAGAAAAAAAGAGTGCTAAATTTTATCAGCAATATGATCTTGACTCTGATTTTTACTTTACTGCAGTTGTTAAATTGGAAGTAACTTGTACATCTATTTTTGTAACAAAATCACAGAAACTTTATCATCATAGGAGATTTGGCATTAGAAAGTTATACTGAGCTTGGGGAACCAGGTAATGCATCATTTCTGTGCCTCTCCAATTTTTCTATGCATTACTATAGAAGGAGTCACCTGAAGCAGTCTGAGAACATTTGAAACACTATATTAATATTTCATTGTAATATATATGTAAAATATTCCTTTTATTCAATAATGTATTTATGGGGCGCCTGGGTGGCTCAGTGGGTTAAGCCGCTGCCTTCGGCTCAGGTCATGATCTCAGGGTCCTGGGATCGAGTCCCACATCGGTCTCTCTGCTCAGCAGGAAGCCTGCTTCCCTCTCTCTCTCTCTCTGCCTGCCTCTCCGTCTACCTGTGATCTCTCTCTGTCAAATAAATAAAAAAAAATCTTTAAAAAAAATAATGTATTTATGCCTATTTTAATTAAAAAAATCAAATTACTTACCTCCAGGAAAATAGTTACAACAGAAAAGATCACAACCTAAATTTTCCAATTATTTATTGTGCATACAATTTTTTTGTCACCCACCTTCACAAAATCCATGAGATTCACCAACATGGAATCTTTATTCAATTAGGTGGTACATGCGTAACACCAAATTCTTAAAATAAAAAATTTAAAAAAAAAAGTCTTTACTTGGACACATATCCCATTTTGAGGAACCTGATCATCATTGAAGTCCACATGTTGAAGGTGACAAATAGGAGAGTGAACATATTCTTCATTTTAATTTCATATATATATATATAAATTTATATATATATAAATATAAATATATATATATATATATATAATTTCCCCCAAAAGTAAAGAAGACAGCTTGTCATTTGGTGCATAGTAACTGTAGGGATATTTTAGGTTAGGGTAAGGACATAAAATAACAAAACTCACCAAAATTTCTCTTAAGAATTAAAGAACTGGACTTCCTGTCCCCTGGGATGTTTAACAGGAAGTGGATTACATTTCTGAGAGAGGTGCTCAGCACTGGAAAGTGTGTGGCTAAGATGACTTCTAAGTCTCCTTCTGAACCTGAAATTATGTATAAGATGTCCCATAACCATTGAATGATGGCTGACATTACCAGGACATGTGTGCACCACCATATTTTTTGTCACATCCACAGCTTCTGCTCCACTACATTTTTCACCTTCAAATAGTTCCTCTTCTCAGATGATGCACCTCTTAATACTGTGTTCAATTTCCCAGTATGCCACCCTACACTCCCCCATACTCTTTTCACTGACAATTAATTTGGGCACTTCCTGGTAGGAACACTGTTCATTCTGCTCCTGATATTCACACACAGTGGCTCTCCCTTGTACCAGAGTTAAGCTGTACTTGTCTGGTTTCCATCATCCACAGCACCTTGACATGCCCTTTCCAATGTCTTTCTTCCCCCCACCTGCAACTCATTAAGATAATTGACTTTTTTTTTTTTAATTTTTATTTCAACTATAGCATAAATTGTACTCCTTTAAAGAATGTGATGACCTGAATGGTTTTTAATGATATTAAGGTGATTGTAATGACAAGTGCTTTCACTAGAAGATTATGTGGGGTGAATGGTGGGGAGTAGAAATTTCTACTTCAGTGAACAAGATAAAATAGATTTGCCTTGAAGGAGTGACTTAGGAAATACACTCCCAGGTGCCTTCTGTGAGTAAAAGGTTGGGACACAGAAGAGAGAAGCAACGAGAAGTTCTTGGAATACAATTCCTGGGGAATGAGACAACTCAACCACAAAATTTCCAGTAATTAGGAAGCAAGTAAAGGAACCAATAAGGCATTCTGGAGTCATCAGAACCAGTTTGTGCCCTAGCTCTACACCTCATTTGCTGTGTAACATTGAACAAGTTTATGAACTGAAATTCTGGGTTTGGTAGGGACAAATGGAGATGATTCTATAGTCTTATGAAAAACTCTGTGGATTAAAATGCAACTTTGATTTTATTGATGACAAAAAAAAATCACTTTTTTGGAGGTGCCAGAGAATGTTTAAAACAATAACAACAAAATAAAGCAGGAAGTGACAAATTAAAATTCAGTGCAACAACCTAGGGGCTTGAATAAGATAATGACAGTGGTAGTAGCCAGGAGACAGATACAATAACTAGTAATGGAGATCAATTAGATTAGTTCAATTAGATTAGTTGTTTTGGACAAAGATTACTCTTTGTTTTCTGGGTTAGCAACTAGAAGTATCAATCACAACATTGAAAGAAGATGAGACTTTATGGAAAAAAAAATGAAAGCAATTCTCTTGAGGTCATTTTAACTCAAAGAACTTATGCATATCATGTAGGTGGAAATGATTTGCTGATGATCTTATTAAATTAACAGACTCAGTGTCTGTCTGTTACCATGATCCTGAGCTGTCTAACCATAAAGTCAGTAGAAGACTAGAATTAACTACCAGAACATCTGAATACCTGGGAATAGAGAACACTCTCTGATGCTGTGAATTATGGTTCCATTCCTTTATTCATATTCATATTTGAGGTCCTATAGCTATGCTCTCTTGAATATAAGCTCCTCTTCAATTAAGGAGATAATTTTATTGACCTTATCTTATAAATATTGCATTCCTTACACTTGGCAAAAATGATTACCATCACTTTGGGCTTGGGCAGAGTTCATATCACATATCTTACCTAGCTTCCTAAGCAAAGGATGGAAGAATCTACCAGATTTTTTCCCCTCAAAAAATAAAAAACATCCATTTTATTCAAAATGTTTTTTATAAACTCTGAAGACATTCTAGTTACAACAGTGCTTGCAAGGCTCCTTCACCCAGGAGAGCCAACATGTCACAATATTCCCATCTTGTGGATAAGAGGTGCAGATGAAAATTTCCTGATCAAGCCTACTGGCCTTTTGATTGAAACAACTCAAGTCAGATATAGACCCATTGACTGGTCAACTGTGACTAGAATGGGGAAGATGACACTGAATAAGCATGATGACCAGGTACTCCATCAATCTAACTAAATGATAAGAGAGAAGAAAAGTAAGTTAGCATTATAAGATTGTATCCTCACTATTTCCCAAAGACCATTAACATTTTTTAACCTCAGGAAATTATTCAATGTAATAAACATTTATAAGACACCTACCATATAGTAGGAATTGCATGCAACATCTACTCTGTATTAAATCCCTTAGGAAAACATAGTGATACAAATATCAACAAAAGCCAACACTAAGCAAAAGCTTATAGGTAGGAATAAAGGGGAATGAGGAAGGCCAGAAATAACTACCATAACCTTTTTCTAGTCTACATTTCTTCATTTCTTTCAAGGCTTGATTTTTTGTTGTTGTTAAGCTACTTTCTGGAGAGTAAGAGAGAAACTTAGAGATGGTAGGAATCTACAGTTTAAGGAAAGACAACACAAGTTAGAAGAATAAAACAATGGACCTATCCACTGTACTTTGAGAAATAAATGCACAGATTATCAGGAATATCTGAGACAGAAAGTGCCCCTGGGAATAAGGAGGAGGAGGAGAACATACATTGTTGGACAGTCATGACTACCCTTTGTTCTTTATTTCACCTCTCTCACTGACTTCCATATTACACTTTGTGGTGTTTCCCATTAGAGCTGCATTTACATTTCTCTTGGGATGAATTGTTTATAGTAACTTTGCTTTTAAAATAGTGTGACACTGTGCTTTTGGTACTGTTTGAGTTACTATTTGAGTTTTGTTAGCCCATTCTGAAAGTTAACCCTGATTTATATAACTCTTCTATGGGCAAATGTGTTCAGAGTGCCAAATGTAGACCCTGTCTCAATTGGGGGAAGCCTTGGAAAACTTCTGCAAAATCTATCCATTTCTAGCAATCACGGGATGATTCCCAGCCTTCATTGACAAAGGCACCAATTTCTTCTCATTTCTTTCAGGTTTTGTTAGTGTTCTGGAAACTACCTTTCTGGGGCACCTGGGTTGCTCAGTTGGTTGGGCGTTTCCCTTTGACTCAGGTTTTGAGCCCAGGGTCCTGGGATTGAGCCCCACATTGGGGTCCAGCCCCACAATGGGCTCCCTGATGAGCAGGGAATCTGATTCTCTCTCTCCCTCTGACTCTTACCCTGCTTGTGCTCTCTCATTCTCTCTCTCTCTCTCTCAAATAAACAAATAAAATCTTTAAAAAATAATAATAAACTACCTTTCCATGTGGATGTATGCTTAAAGAACAAAATAAATAAATAAATAAATAAAAGATTAAAACTGATGTTGCCCAGATATATTCTAAGAAAAAGGAAACTCCCATTCTGTAGTCTATGGAGACAAACGGAGAGTGTTTAAAGCAGGTTGACTGATGTCTAACTCACAAAGTTATTAAGTTTTGGGCACCAAGGCTGCAGGTGATATAATTTTTTTTTAAATTTACAGTTTATTAAACTTTCTCATTTTTAAACCACTGCAATATTTATTGTCTGGACTCTGAATCTGTCATTCCCCATATGGTAAACTACAGGAATCTGTGCACAAGTCTCCTTTCAATTGGCTGTAACCTTCTGGAAGGCAGAGCTGAAACTTGGACTATGTTTCCTTACCCATGGAGCCCAGTTCAGTGTCTGGCACACGTGCTCAGGAAGTGAATGCAGCAGGAATGAATGCTTTTGCCAGAAGCTACTACATTTCTGGGATATTTCATTTAGTCTTCCAGCTATTTCAGGAGTAATTTCCAAATTCCACAACTTTTACTAAAATTGCATGCCTGATACAACTAACCAGTTGGTGAAAATTGCTATTACTGTGAATTAACAAACAGATGGGGCACTCTTGTAGTTGGGAAGGCATGAATAAACTAGTTCCATAACAGAAAAGACTTCACCTTACTTTTTTTTTTTTTTAATGGCCAAGAACTGTGCCATACAGAAATAAATCTTTGAAAGACCAATAGGAAAATAGACTTCCAAGGAAGAATGAGGGAGACATTTTGGGGAGATGTATAAAAGAGACTTATGAAGCTGGGGAGGGGTCAACATCATTTTATTTTTTTAAGAACTAAATGAAGCTGAGATAAAGGCATCATCATTGGCTTCAGTTACTTGATAAGCAGAGTGATTAAAGCAGAAGAATTCAGAAATGGGGAGTAGAGATAGCATACTTATTTTCAAGTGGAGCCACTCCCTTATGAGGACAAAAATCAGAGCAGCAAAAAGTGTCAGAGGAGACCTTCCACCTTTGTGCCAGCCTCTGCAATACCATGAATTATATGTTGTGTTGATTAAACATGTTAGTTTAATCTGTGACACTAACAAAATGGTTACTTCAAATATGACCACCAACTGGATCATAAAACTTGCATACCCATGTATAGTACACACTAAACAATGCAGAATCAGTTTTTACCAATGCTTTAACACAACTGGGCATAAATGTTTGTAAGGATGTGTGATTTTACTCACTCAATACTAGTTATTCTCAGTCAGTAAAGAAACCTGCTTCCTCAAGGGAGATTAGAATTCCAGAGGTAGTATGGCAGTGAGGTGGTATCAAATAATATAGTCAATATTTTCCTATGACTTCATATTTAGAAAATAAATATTTATTGCTTCATAGTACAAATTATAGAATTTGGAGGAAGAAAAATGGATGAAAAGAGTTGTAAAGCACTTGAAGTCCTGTGTGGCTCAGTTAATTAAGTGATCTACTTGGGATTTTGGCTTCTGATCTCAGGGTCATGCATGGAACCCTGTGTTGGGCTCCATGATCAATGGGGAGTCTGCTTGAGATTCTCTCCCTCTGGCTATGCCCCCTCAAATAAATAAAATTTTCAAAAAAATTTAATTGAGAAGCACTGAAATAGGCTGTGAGTTTTTTGCAAGCAAAAGGTATGTCTCCTAGTTATTTTTATCTTTCTTCCCTATTTTCCTTCTCATGGTTCCTGCATAGTAAACTTTCTAGTAGTTGTGGTTTATTAAACCTAGGCTCTCCCTTGCTTTATTCCCAGGCTCTAGGCAAGACACTGAGGACACAAAGGTAACTAATGCAGACTCTGGCCTCATGATATTCATACTCTAGTGAAGAAGACAGTTAAACATACAGGCTGTTGAAACAAAGTAGCAAAATTTCATCACCGGTGCTGTGGGGGACACAAGAAAACTCAACCCATGATTGAGTTAAATAGAAACATAAAAGGCTGAAAAAATGCCTTTATAGGTATTCAGTAGGACAATTATTTAAGCAAACCTTTATTAGTAAAGACCACCTATCCTCAGAGATTACCTCACAAAGAGATTAATTTTATGTAGCTTCTTTTTCTTCCACTGGAAACAGCACTTTGCTCCCAATCCACATATTGAGCGTCTGTGAAATTTATTGTTGGAAATTTGGCAGAATAATTTATGACTAAGATGTTTTCAAGTGTTTAATTGGAAATATCTCCCCTCTGCCTTCATTACATAGAATATGGGGCATTATTCAGAACCCTTTCAAAGAAAAAGATTTCTAAATGAAATTACTTTAATGCAGTATTTGTGTGTGTGAGTGTGTGCTCCTGGTGGCTTTTTTCCACATGAATAAATATCTCAATTGAGATGTAGAAAACCAATTAGGTCTCTGTTTCTCTTTGCTTTGCAACTGGGTACAGACTTCTCAGCATGAGGCTGAGACCAGTGTGTTGTGCATGTGATGGGATACCTCCTCACAATAAGGAGGAAAAGGCGCAAGTTTCACTTCCAGTCCCCCCAGAGCTGCCAATGGTCCCAGTAGTCAAAGAAACTGCTTTATGTTGAAAAACAATAGTGTTTCATCAGAAAATGATTTCCAAGGATGAGTCATTTTCTTTTTCTTTCTTTGATTTGTTAAGCTCAAGTAAGTAAGTAAGTAAGTAAGTAAGTAAGACAGTAAGTAGGGAATGCTGACTCTCTGTCCTGTACTCAGACTGCTTCACTGTTATGAACCAAGGGGCTGTATGTAAATTACTTAGCATCTCTGAAATGTCATCCTCACCTCTGTGAAATGTTAGTTAGCCATAATATACCTCAGCCTAAGGTGCAATGACCTATGGTCTTTGAGCAAGTAGTGTCAGCCCTCTGTACAGACCAATAGCTATAAAATGAAGATAATGATAGTTCTTATTTGAAAGGAAATGGCAATTGAGTGTGTTACTGTGTCCAAAGAGCTCAGAGCAGTACCTAGTATATCACAAGCATTAGATAAGTGTTTTGTTTTGTTTTGTTTTTTTTTTTAATGTTTACACTATTATATTTATTACACTTCTTGAATTACAATCATGGGCCATATACTTTACATTGGTTATCTTCATTTAATTCTATTTCCACAGTGACTTTATGAAGTACTAACATTCATTTCACAAATGTCAAAACTGAGATTGAAGCTCAGTGGAAACCAGTTACATAGCATCATTCTATAAGTGGCTGAGATTGGATTTACCTGGAGTTGACTGACATCTGATTAAGGTTTTGTTATGTTTTGAATACTAACTGGAATAACTCCAGAAAATTCCATTTCCAGTAGTAAAAGATAAATAAAACTCTTATGCATTGCAGAGAAATCATTCCTTTACTTTAAATAAGCCCGATCATGTACTTCTTTCACTTGAACATGATATTGCCAACAGAAACCATATGTACGAGTCAACAATTTGACCGATCCTAAGACTGATACCAAGCCAACAGGAACATTCCTTACCCAAGAGAGCTGTTGGCTTGAGTATTTTCCCAGAATAATTCACATTCTTTAAAGATCTGGGTCCATCTCATATGTGTAAAAATGATCTTTATTTGTGTAGAAACATGTGTGTGTACATATGACAAAATGTGTGTGGTTTTCATGTGGTGCCATTTATAAGCAGGATCTTGAAGCTAAGCCATGATGGTTCCATTTAGTGAGTAATGAATAATAAATGAAGAGGGAAACTTGAAAGGAAAAAATGTGTGAATTCATACAGCCCCAATTACATTAAAAAAAGTAAGTCTCAATTTAAGTAAACTCATCCTACAGAATTTAATACATATCAAATCAACAAAGTAATAATAAAAAAGATAAAACCTACCATATATTGATCTCCTACTATCAGTCACCTTCCATATATCTCACAGATCCCCTAGAACAATCATATGGGATGTATAATTCATTTTGCAGACATCAAATTAGAAAATCACAGTAAGTGATTAAACAAAGCCACAGAGCAAGTAATAGTAACAAAGACTACAATTTTTGAGCTCTTAGCATGTGTCAGGTAGTATTCTAAGTGGGTGGGTTTTAGGTATTATTCATCATCAATTTATTAAATAGATATTTATGGCATGCCTACTATGTACCAGCAACTTTGCTAACCTATAGGGACATAGCAGGATGCAAAACATGAAGCCCTTGTAGATCTCACGTACTCGTTGTGGGACTATAAACAAATGACTACATTTATGACACAACATTATAGTTTATAAATGCTATGTAGAGTAGTAAGTGGGAGAGGGAGGGCTGGAAATTTGGGACTCAAAATAGGATGGAAAAGATCCCTGGGAAAGCGAGGAGAATATGCATTCATTTTAGTAGTTCATTCATTTATGCTTAGATGACTCACTGTTGGGTTGCACTTACATAAATCTAGTTGATGCCCATCACTACAGCAGAGACCTAAATGAGGAACTGGGGTCCAGAGTAAGAGAGGCAGTGCATAATGTCTTCACAGACAGTCCATGGGCTTACACAGAACCAGGCTGCTTAGATGCTTTTCATTATTCACTGCAACAGCAGAGTTGTTGGGAACACACGTTTTAGGGATAGCCTTCCTTTGTTTGAATATCGTATTTAGGGGACTCCCCTTATGTAAGCTACTTAAACTTATAAATTTCTTTAAATTGTATGTTGAAGAACATGATAGATTATGTTTCATAAGGTTCTTGTGCGGAGAAGTGATTCCTTGATCATACTGCCTACTACTCTTCCCCACAGACATCTCCATGCACACTTAGCTGTCCCTATAAGTTCATCCAATTCTGTCAGCTATACTCCCATTCTTCTGCTTTGACCTTCAGGTAGTCTTTACCTTTCACTCTTTTTTTTTTAAATCCTTCTCAAAGTCCTTTAATCAATCAATCAAGGTGTTCTTATTTATTTGTTTGTTTACCTTTCACTCTTACTCCAAATGTCATTATGGCTTTTTGTCACCCTTTTCACGTAGTTATTCAAGTATCATCTTCTTGTCGAGGCACTTAAGGACCTCACCTGAGCAAGTGCCTTTCAAAATGATTCTGTCCTTCTGAAGATTCTCCTTCACCATCCCTTATCATCTCCAGGCTGATTAGGAGGGTCAAGTCTCAGCACAGTGCAGATTGGGACATACAGTCCAATATCCAGAAGGATGTAACACAAAGACAAAACAAAACAAAAACAAACCATCAAGACCTACATAATGAAATACTAGCAGGAATTTGGGAAGATAGATTGAAATGGATCCTGAGGGGTTGGAGCAAGAGGTATAATGAACAAATGGACTATAAATGTAGACTCTTATGCTGACATAAGAGTCATGAACTCTGCCTGTATGTTAGCAGGCTGGCAAGGTCAGTTAAAAGTAGCCTCAAAGAGTTTCAAAGCTATCCCTAAACATCCTCAAAGTGTTGGGCTCCTTGAAGCTCTTAGATCATGATGGTTAGCAGTAAATACCATGGAGATGGTAGGACTGCAGGACCAGAGTATTGTGGTAAGGGCCAGAAGGTTTTGGGGAAGTTGGAATGTTTAATAAATTTCATATGTGAAACCAGAGAAACTACCACTTGACTATTTATTCTATGCAGGCCAACAGAGCACACCTTCAACTAAGATAAAGAGATATGTATTGGAGAGGAGACCTGATCTGGCTTTCCTCTGTAGGCTGGAGCTGACATCCGGAGTTGCCACCATGGAGTTGGGCTCCACAGTAACAATGTAGATGTTGAACAGATAGTTCCAATAAGAGAACTCTATAATGGCAGAGGCCAGGTAAAGACATTTAATCATCAGAGACAAGATGGAATTACCAAAATATACAGAGATGGTAAAGTGCCAATGAGAATGTCTTATCCCCTGGGACATGAGGTGATGACCAATAAATTATGGTATGCAAGAAGACAAGAGGTCAATACCCCATTGAGAGGAAGTTGTTTCCCAGAAGCCACATGATAGCCCTCATGGAAAACTGTGGCCCTCAGTGGAAGACAGGCCCAGGAATTATCCACTAAAGTGGAGACCAGAAGGAAGAATTTTGCAATACCACTATAAGTGTTTATACTAAATACTACCCAAGTTCTTTCTAAAAGAAACATGTGGTAATGTATGTGACTAAAATTGTACTAGAGAAAAAGGGATGCCAAAATTTTCTTTTCTTTTCTTTTTTTTTTTTTTTTTTAATAATTGTTGATATAGGTTCTGATATATCATTGGTACCAGAGAGCCAAATTGCCATCAGGATCCTCCAGCTAGTAACAGCCCTATTGAGGCCACTTATAAATGGAATTCTAGGCCAAATCAACTCTCAATGGTTTCAGTCTTTCTTTATACACCCCCTGTTATAATTTTCCTATTCTCCATGTGTATAACTGGGGAAATATATTTAGTAGCTGGCAGAACCTCATTTGGGTTCCATGATAATATAGAATAAGAACCATGATTATAGTAAAGATCAAGTCCCTGAAATTGCCCTTTGTGACACCCTCTTCCCTCAGCAGTGGTAGTTAATCAGAAGTAATAATATATGCTATAGGAATTGTGGAGATTAAAGCCACCATTAAAGAGTTAAAGCTTTAAGGGATGTTACAGTAGTGCTGTCCATTATATTCACATTCAATTAGTTTGTATGACTTCTGCAAACAAAGAAAACTCTTGGAAAATGACAGTGGTCTACCATAAATTTAGCCAAATGATAGCCACAATTGCAACTGCATGTATGTGATATTTCTGCCCAAACATATTAACACAGCCTCCAGTATTTAGTGTGTGGCTATTAATCTAGTGAACAGACTCTCTTCAAAACACATCAGTAAGAAGGAGCTGAAGAAGCTTCCCCATCCGCTTTATGGAGATATAATTGATGAATGACACTGTGTAAGTTTCAGATGTACAATATGAGAGTCTGATACATGTATATATTGCTGAAAATTTAGCACAATAAGGACAATTAACACATACTTCCCCACACATGATTACAATATCTTTGTTGTTGTTATGGTGATAACATTAAAGCTCTGCTCTTATAGGAACTTTTGAGTATAAAATACAGCTTTGTTACCTATAGTGACCATGCCGTACCTTAAATCCCTGGAGTTTAAATTCAACTTGTGACTGAAAGTTTATATTCCTTGACCAGTATATCCTCATCTTTACACCCCTCAACTTTTGGCAACCACTATTTTATGCTCTGCTTCTTTGAGTTCAATGATTTTATATCCCACATGCAAATTAGAATATGAAGTATTTTTCTTTGTCTGACTTATTTCATTTAGTGTAATGCCTTCAAGATCCAGTAATTTGTCACAAATGGCCGGATTCCCTTCCTTTTGTCACTGAATAATATTCTATTGTGTATATATAGAAGATTTTATTTATCCATTCGTCCATTGATAGACACTGAGATTGTTTCCATGTCTTGGTTATTGTGACTAATGGGGCAACAAACATGGGAGTGTAAATATTTATTTGTGATTATTATTTCATTTTATTTGAGTATATATCTACAAGCAAAAGTGCCAGGTTGTATGGTAGTTCTATTTCAATTCTTGAGGAACCTACATATTGTTTCTCATAGTGACCATACTAATTGACAATCCCACAAAGAGAGCACCAAGGATCGCTTTTCTTCACATCTTCACCAATATTTGTTGTATTTTGTCTTTGATGATACTTATTTTAACAGTGTGAGGTCGTATTTTACTGTGGTTTTGATTTGGATGTACCTGATGATTAGTGATATTGAGAATTTTCCCCACAAATGTATTGTCCATTTATATGTCTTTTATAAGAAAATGTCTATTTAATTCCTCTGTCCATTTTTAAACTGTGTATTTTGCTACTGAGTTGTATAAGTTCCTTATAGATTTTGGATATTAACCCATCATCAGATATAGTGTGTGAGTATTTTGTTCATTCAATAGGTTGCCTTCTTTTTTTGTTGATTATTTATTCTATCGTACAAAAGCTTTTTTAGTTTGATTTAGCCCCACATGCTTACTTTTGGTTTCCTTGTTTTTGTTTTGGTGTCATATTTAAAAAAAAAATCATTGCCAAGACAAAGGTCAAGGATAAGTTTCCCTATGTTTTCTTCCAGGATTTTTATGATTTCATGTCTTATGTTTAGGTTATTATTCCATTTCAATTTAATTCTTCTAAATGGTACAGGAAAAGAAGTAATTCCTCATAAATTTTCAGATTATTTTTCCTATTTCTATAAAAATGTCATTGGAATTTTGATAGAGATTATACTGAATGTATAGATAATTTTCGATACCAAGGACATTTTAATAATATTAACTATTGTAATCCATGACACATAATATCTATCCATTTGTTTCTGTCTCCATTAATTTCTTTCATCAGTTTCTTGTAGTTTTAAGTATATATATCTTCCACTCCTCTGTTAAACTTATTTTTTTAATTTAATTTGTTTTACTTTATTTTTTATAAACATACAATATATTTTTATGCCCAGGGGTACAGGTCTGTGAATTGCAAGGTTTACACACTTCACAGCACTCACCATAGCACATACCCTCCCCAATGTTCATAACCCCACCACCCTCTACCAAACACCCATCCCAGCAACCCTCAGTTTGTTTTGTGAAATTAAGAGTCACTTATGGTTTGTCTCCCTCCCACTCCCATCTTGTTTCATTTATTCTTCTCCTACCCCCTTAACCCCCATGTTGCATCTCCTCTCCCTCATATCAGGGAGATCATATGATAGTTGTCTTTCTCTAATTGACTTATTTCGCTAAGCATGATACCCTCTAGTTCCATCCACGCCATCGCAAATGGTAAAATTTCATTTCTTTTGATGGCTGCATTGTATTCCATTGTGTATATATACCACCTCTTCTTTATCCATTCATCTGTTGATGGACATCTAAGTTCTTTCCATAGTTTGGCTATTGTAGACATTGCTGCTATAAACATTCGGGTGCACGTGCCCCTTCAGATCACTACGTTTGTATCTTCAGGGTAAATACCCACCAGTGCAATTGCTGGGTCATAGGGTAGTTCTATTTTCAACATTTTGAGGTACCTCCATGCTCTTTTGCAGAGTGGTTGCACCAGCTTGCATTCCCACCAACAGTGTAGGAGGGTTCCCCTTTCTCCGCATCCTCGCCAGCATCTTTCATTTCCTGACTTGTTCATTTTAGCCATTCTGACTGGTGTGAGGTGATATCTCATTGTGGTTTTGATTTGTATTTCCCTGATGCCGAGTGATATGGTGCACTTTTTCATGTGTCTGTTAGCCATCTGGATGTCTTATTGGCAGAAATGTCTGTTCATGTCTTCAGCCCATTTCTTGATTGGATTATTTGTTCTTTGGGTGTTGAGTTTGCTAAGCTCTTTATAGATTTTGGACACTAGCCCTTTATCTGATATGTCGTTTGCAAATATCTTCTCCCATTCTGTCAGTTGTCTTTTGGTTTTGTTAACTGTTTCCTTTGCTGTGCAAAAGCTTTTGATCTTGATAAAATCCCAATAGTTCATTTTTGCCCTTGCTTCCCTTGCCTTTGGTGATGTTTCTAGGAAGATGTTGCTGTGGCTGAGGTCAAAGAGGTTGCTGCCTGTGTTCTCCTCAAGGATTTTGATGGATTCCTTTCTCACATTGAGATCCTTCATCCATCTTGAGTCTATTTTCGTGTGTGGTGTAAGGAAATGATCCAAATTCATTTTTCTGCATGTGGCTGTCCAATTTTCCCAACACCATTTATTGAAGAGGCTGTCTTTGTTCCATTGGACATTCTTTCCTGCTTTGTCAAAGATGAGTTGACCATAGAGTTGAGGGTCTATTTCTGGGCTCTCTATTCTGTTCCATTGATCTATGTGTCTGTTTTTGTGCCAGTACCATGCTGTCTTGATGATGACAGCTTTGTAATAGAGCTTGAAGTCCGGAATTGTGATGCCACCAACTTTGGCTTTCTTTTTCAATATTCCTTTGGCTATTCGAGGTCTTTTCTGGTTCCATATAAATTTTAGGATTATTTGTTCCATTTCTTTGAAAAAAATGGATGGTACTTTGATAGGAATTGCATTAAGTGTGTAGATTGCTTTAGGTAGCATAGACATTTTCACAATATTTGTTCTTCCAACCCAGGAACATAGAACATTTTTCCATTTATTTGTGTCTTCCTCAATTTCGTTCATGAGTACTTTATAGTTTTCTGTGTATAGATTCTTCATCTCTTTGGTTAGGTTTATTCCGAGGTATCTTATAGTTTTGGGTGCAATTGTAAATGGGATGGACTCCTTAATTTCTCTTTCTTCTGTCTTGTTGTTGGTGTAGAGAAATGCAACTAATTTCTGTGCATTGATTTTATATCCTGACACTTTACTGAATTCCTGTACAAGTTCTAGCAGTTTTGGAGTGGAGTCTTTTGGGTTTTCCACATATAGTACCATATCATCTGCGAAGAGTGATAGTTTGACTTCTTCTTTGCCGATTTGGATGCCTTTAATTTCCTTTTGTTGTCTGATTGCTGAGGCTAGGACTTCTAGTACTATGTTGAATAGCTGTGGTGATAATGGACATCCCTGCTGTGTTTCTGACCTTAGCGGAAAAGCTTTCAGTTTTTCTCCATTGAGAATGATATTTGTGGTGGATTTTTCATAGATGGCTTTGATGATATTGAGGTATGTGCCCTGTATCCCTACACTTTGAAGAGTTTTGATCAGGAAGGGATGCTGTATTTTGTCAAATGCTTTTTCAGCATCTATTGAGAGTATCATATGGTTCTTGTTCTTTCTTTTATTGATGTGTTGTATCACCTTGATTTGCAAGGTGTTGAACCAAACTTGCAGTCCTGGATTAAATCCCACTTGGTCGTGGTGAATAATTCTTTTAATGTACTGTTGAATCCTATTGGCTAGTATTTTGGTGAGAATTTTCGAATCTGTGTTCATCAAGGATATTGGTCTGTAGTTCTCTTTTTTGATGGGATCCTTGTCTGGTTTTGGGATCAAGGTGATGCTGGCCTCATAAAATGAGTTTGGAAGTTTTCCTCCCATTTCTATTTTTTGGAACAGTTTCAGGAGAATAGGAATTAGTTCTTCTTTAAATGTTTGGTAGAATTCCCCCGGGAAGCCATCTGGTCCTGGGCTTTTGTTTGTTTGGAGATTTTTGATGACTGTTTAAATCTCCTTACTGGTTATGGGTCTCTTCAGGCTTTCTATTTCTTCCTGGTTGAGTTGTGGTAGTTTATATGTCTCTAGGAATGCATCCATTTCTTCCAGATTGTCAAATTTGTTGGTGTAGAGTTGCTCATAGTATGTTCTTCTAATTGTCTGTATTTCTTTGGTGTTAGTTGTGATCTCTCCTCTTTCATTCATGATTTTATTTATTTGGGTCCTTTCTCTTTTCTTTTTGATAAGTCTGGCCAGAGGTTTATCAATCTTATTAATTCTTTCAAAGAACCAGCTCCTAGTTTTGTTGATTTGTTCTATTGTTTTTTTTGGTTTCTATTTCATTGATTTCTGCTCTGATCTTTATGATTTCTCTTCTCCAGATGGGTTTAGGGTTTCTTTCTTGTTCTTTCTCCAGCTCCTTTAGGTGTAGGGTTAGGTTGTGTACCTGAGACCTTTCTTGTTCCTTGAGAAAGGCTTGTACCGCTATATATTTTCCTCTCAGGACTGCCTTTGTTGTGTCCCACATATTTTTAACTGTTGTGTTTTCATTATCATTTGTTTCCATGAATTTTTTCAATTCTTCTTATATTCCTGGTTGACCCATTCATTCTTTAGAAGGATGCTGTTTAATCTCCATGTATTTGGGTTCTTTCCAAATTTCCTCTTGTGATTGAGTTCTAGCTTCAGAGCATTGTGGTCTGAAAATATGCAGGGAATGATCCCAATCTTTTGATACCGGTTGAGACATGATTTAGGACCGAGGATGTGATCTATTCTGGAGAATGTTCCATGTGCACTAAAGAAGAATGTGTATTCTGTTGCTTTGGGATGAAATGTTCTGAATATATTTGTGATGTCCATCTGGCCCAGTGTGTCATTTAAGGCCTTGATTTTCTTGTTGATCTTTTGCCTGGATGATCGGTCCATTTCAGTGAGTGGGGTGTTAAAGTCCCCTACTATTATTGTATTCTTGTCGATGTGTTTCTTTGATTTTGTTATTAATTGGTTTATATAGTTGGCTGCTCCCACGTTAGGGGCATAGATATTTAAAATTGTTAGATCTTCTTGTAGGACAGATCCTTTGAGTATGATATAGTGTCCTTCCTCATCTCTTATTATAGTCTTTGGCTTAAAATCTAATTGATCTGAGATAAGGATTGCCACTCCTGCTTTCTTCTGATGTCCATTAGCATGGTAAATTCTTTTCCATCCCCTCACTTTAAATCTGGAGGTGTCTTCGGGTTTAAAATGAGTTTCTTGTAGGCAACATATAGATGGGTTTTGTTTTTTTATCAATCCTGATACCCTGTGTCTTTTGATTGGGGCATTTAGCGCATTAACATTCAGGGTAACTATTGAGAGATATGAATTTAGTGCCATTGTATTGCCTGTAAGGTGACTGTTACTGTATATTGTCTCTGTTCCTTTCTGATATACTACTTTTAGGGTCTCTCTTTACTTAGAGGACCCCTTTCAATATTTCCTGTAGAGCTGGTTTGGTGTTTGCAAATTCTTTCAGTTTTTCTTTGTCCTAGAAGCTTTTTATCTCTCCTTCTATTTTCAATGATAGCCTAGCTGGATATAGTATTCTTGGCTGCATGTTCTTCTCATTTAGTGCTCTGAATATATCATGCCAGCTCTTTCTGGCCTGCCAGGTCTCTGTGCACAAGTCTGCTGCCAATCTAATATTTTTACCATTGTACGTTACAGACTTCTTTCCCGGGCTGCTTTCAGGACTTTCTCTTTGTCACTAAGACTTGTAAATTTTACTATTAGGTGACGGGGTGTGGACCTACTCTTGTTGATTTTGAGGGGGGTTCTCTGCACCTCCTGGATTTTGATGCTTGTTCCCTTTGCCATATTGGGGAAATTCTCTCCAATAATTCTCTCCAATATACCTTCTGCTCCTCTCTCTCTTTCTTCTTCTTCTGGAATTCCAATTATTCTAATGTTGTTTCATCTTATGGTGTCACTTATCTCTTGAATGCTGCCCTCGTGGTCCAGTAGCTATTTGTTCCTCTTTTGCTCAGCTTCTTTATTCTCTGTCATTTGGTCTTCTCTATCACTAATTCTTTCTTCTGCTTCATTTATCTTAGCAGTGAGAGCCTCCATTTTTGATTGCACGTCATTAATAGCTTTTTTGATTTCAACTTGGTTAGATATTAGTTCTTTTATTTCTCCAGAAAGGGCTTTTATAGCTCCCGAGAGGTTTCTCTAATATCTTCCAAGACTTTTTCGAGCCTGGCTAGAACCTTGAGAATTGTCATTCTGAACTCTATATCTGACATATTACCGATGTCTGTATTGATTAGGTCCCTAGCCTTTGATACTGCCTCTTGTTCTTTTTTTTGTTTTGAATTTTTCTGCCTTGTCATTTTGTCCAGATAAGAGTATCTGAAGGAGCAAGTAAAATACCAAAAGTGTGGCAAAGACCCCAGGAAAATACGCTTTAACCAAATCAGAAGAGATCCCAAATCATGGGGGGGAGGAGAAAGGGGATAAAACAAGGTTCAGAAAAAAAAAAAGAAACAATTAAAAAAAAAAAAAAGAAAATGAATGAAGAAAAAATATATAAAAGAAAAAATATATATATATTAGATAAACTATTTAAAAAAGTTAAAAAAGAAAAGGCTAAAAGTTAAAAAAATTAGCTGAAGAAGAAAAAAAATTGAAAAAGAAAAAAAATTCAATTAACTGCAAGACTAAAGAATCATGGGGAGAAAGCCCTGAGTTCTGTGCTTTGTTTTCTCCTCCTCTGGAATTCCACTGCTCTCCTTGGTATTCAACCTGCACTCCTTGGTAGGTTACCTTGGTCCTGGCTGGTTTCTTGTTGATCTCTGGGGGAGGGCCCTGTTGTAGTGATTCTCAAGTGTCTTTGCCCCAGGCAGAATTGCACCGCCCTTACCAGGGGCTGGGTTGAGTAATCAGCTCGGGTTTGCTTTCAGGAGCTTTTGTTCCCTGAGTGTTTTCCGTAGAGTTCTGGAGGATGGGAATGAAAATGGCGGCCTCCCAGTCTCTGGCCTGGAGGAGCCGAGAGCCCGGGGCCCCACTCCTCAGTGCACCCTCAGAGAATAGCGCCCAATCACTCCTGTCTCCCTGGCCTCTGGCTGTGCTCTAAGCTCACCATGCCTGTGACTGGTTCATGGTAACCCTGAGCTGACCAATCACTCCTCGGCTCTGTCTCTGTAGCCGGCTTCCCTGTTCTAATACCTGCAACCTCTGCGATACTCAGACACCCCCAATTCTTCTGTGACCCTGCGGGACCTGAGGCCATGCTCGCTCCATGTGGGCTTCACCCCGGTTAAGCCTCTGGAGCGATGTCCCTCATTGGAACAGACTTTTCAAAGTCCTGATTTTGTGCTCCGTTGCTCTGCCACTTGCCGGGAGCCTGCACCTCCCCCCTCGGTCTATCTTTCTGTCGCTTTGGATTCACTTTTCAGCCAGTCTTACCTTTCAGAAAGTGGTTGATTTTCTGTTTCTAGAATTGCTGTTCTTCTTCTCTTCAATCTTCTGTTGGATTTGTAGGTGTTTGCAATCTTTAGACAAGCTATCTAGCTGATCGCCTGCTACCTGAAGTAGTCTCAGCCTATTACTTCTCTGCCATCTTGACTCCTGTTAAACTTATTTTAAGTATTTTATTGTTTTGATGCCCATTGTAGAGATAATTATTTTATTTCTTTTTCAGATCTTTCCTGTCATATAGAAATGGAACTAACTTTTGAATATTGATTTTGTATCCAACAACTTTATGGATTTTGTTTATTAGCTCAGCTTTTGGGGGAGTCTTTTTTTAAAGACTTTATTTGAGATAGAGAAAGACAGAGCATGAGTGATTTGGATGGGAAGAAGAAGAGGGGGATACTGACTCCCTGCTGAGCAATGCAGGGCTGTATCCCAGGATCCTGAGATCATGATTCTATGATCCCGAAATCATGAGGTCATAAGATCCTTAACTGAGTGAGCTACCCAGACACCACTGGGGGAATCTTTAGTTATACTTTAAATATATAAGATCATGTCATCAGCAAAAGAAGATAATTTTACTACTTCTTCTTAGATTTATATGTCCTTTTGTTTCTTTTTCTTGACTAATTGCTCTACTTAGAAATTTCAATATTATGTTAAATAGGAGTAGTAAGAGTGGGTGGACTTGTCTTGTTTCCAAACTTCGAAAGTTTTCAAGCTTTCACCATTGAGTGTGATATTAATTGAAGGTCATATATGACCTTCATTTTTAAAGGTATATTTCTTCTATACTCAATTTATTGTGAGTTATTATCATGAAAATTTTGAGTTTTGTAAAATGCTATTTCTGCTACTATTGAGATGCTTATTTGATTTTGCCTTCCATTCTCTTAAAGTGGTGTATCACATTTATTGATTTGCTTATGTTGAAGCATCCTTGAATCAAAATGGTAAAGTCCACTTGATCGTTGTATAAGATCCTTTCAAAGTGCTGTTGAACTCTGTTAGTATTTTGTTGAGAATCTTTTTCATGTATGTTCATCAGTGATATTGGGTTTTAGTTTTCCTTGTTGTTGTTGTTATTTTTGTGGTATACTTAACTGGCTTTAGAATTAGAATGATGCTGACCTCATAAAATATATTTGGGAATGTCCCCTCCTATTCAATTTTTTGAAAATTTTTGAAAAGAATTGGCATTAATTCTTCCTTAAATGCTTGTAGGATTCTCGCATGGAAACATCTGGTCCTGGGTTTTCCTTGTTGGGAGTTTTTTGATTACTAACTCTATTTTATTTGTTACTGGTTTGTTTAATTTTTATTTCTTCTATTTCTTCATGATTCAAACTTAGTAGTTATGTGTTTCCAAGAATTTAATCATTTATTACAGGTTGTTTAATTTGTTGTTGTGAAATTGTTCATAGTTGTCTCTTATGGTCCTTTGTATTTGTGTGGTTATCATCTGTAATATATTTTATTTATAATATTATTTATTTGAGTTATTGTCTCTATCTCTCTGTTTCTCTGTCTCTTTGGGGGGACATTGAGTAAATATTAACAGATCTGTAGGCAGAAATAGAGACTAATACAATAATAGTAGAAATCAACATCTTACTTGCAAGAATTGTTTTACTTGAACTATATTTTAGACCAATGCACCCAAATGACAGCTACAGAATATTCCATCTGACAGCAATAGAACACATTCTCAACTACATATAGAATGTCATCCAAGATAGATCAGAGGTTAGAAAACAGAAAACATCTTAAAATATTTAAAAACGCACACACAAAAAATTAAATTAAATTAAATTTTAAAAAATCAGAATAATACCAAGTGTCTATTGGTATGAATGGTATGAAATGGTATGAAACTGTAAATTAATAACAGGATGGAAACTAAAAATTCACAAGTATGTGGAAATTAAACAACAAACTTCTAAACAACCAATGGGTCAAAAATGAAATCAAAAGAGTAACTTAAAAAAACTAAAAACAAACAAAAATAGAAACACAGCATTCCAAAATTTACAGGATACAGCACAAATCATGCAGAAAGAAATTTATAGTGATAAATGCCTATGAAGAAGAAGAAGGAGGAGGAGGAGGAGAAGGAGGAAAGGGGAAGGGGGAGGAGTAAGGGGAGGAGGGAGAGGAGGAGGAGGAGAAGGAGGAGGAGGAGAGGAGGAAGGAGAAGAAGAAGAAGAAGAAGAAGAAGAAGAACAACAACAACAACAACAACAACAGCAGCAGCAACAACCACAACAAAGGAGTTTAAATAAACAACCTAATGGTTCACTTAAAGGACTAGTAAAAGATGAAAAAACTAATTCCAAAGTGTGTAGAAGGAAGGAGATAACAAATAGAGCAGAAAGAAATGAAATAAAGAAAAGAAATAAACAGAAAAAAGCAAGAAGTGGTGACTTACTTTTTTGAAAAGATAAATACAGTTTACAAAAAGAAGCTCTAACTTATGTGGGGAGGACATCACTGTTCATTCTACTCTCTTTCACAATAGACTCTTAAGGGATTTTGATCATTTCAAAGATCTCTAGAACATCTTGCTAATACACTATGCCAATGACTTAATGTTAATAAGATCTAATGATAGCAATTATTATTATTACAACATAGTAGTAGTAGTAGTACTACTACTACTACTAGTAGTAGTATTCTGACTGCATATGTACTTGTGTTGAGAAACAAACTGAGGAAAAGCACTCCATGCTTGACTGGTGAAATGGAGTTAATCAGAGTTAATGCAGTTAATCAAGTATAAGAACTCAAAAGCCAATTATCATGTGAAATAGTTTAGGGAATGGTTTGAAGAACAGTCTTAACACCTGACAACAAAGTAGAAGGCAGGGAACAAGAATAGGAACACGGATCCCTGAAGCATTCTGGCTAAGCCAAGTTAGGAGCCTACTGAGCTCTGCATCAGCGACTGTCTCCTTAATGGGAAGAGGCCAGAGCTCCATTAGTGAAAGTGTGGAGGGGTTAATGTCTGGAAGCATCAAACATCATCCTTAGCTACCAAGTGCTTTTTAATTTCTGTGACTTCTTGATGAATGATGTTCTTCAGGGATAAGCAGTTCCCATGGTTCCCCATATATATGATGCTCTTTCCTCTTCCTCCTGCCAAAGTAGTCTTCAGTAATCAGCCCTAACACCCTTTCTAAGAGTTTAGATGTGGCATCAGAATCATTCTTACCACAATGATCTGGGCAGCCACAGCAAATGAAGGAAGATAAAATTGTGTAACAATTAGGAGAATCATCACAATCTTGTAGTTAGGAATATAACAGATACTCTGACAGTATTTCTGGTTTATATTGAAGCACCTATAGGAAAAATACAATATCTAGCCTAGCTCTGTGATTATTGTTTTTAATTTATAGATGTTATTAAATATCAGATAAAAAGGGACTTAAGGAAATAAAGCTTTAAAGGCTTTATTAAAGCTTTAAAAGCTTTAAAATCTATCAGTCACAAGTTCTGGGTTTGTAGGAAGATGCTATTAGAATTTTAAGCAAAAAAGATGATGAGGAGGACGTTATTAGAAAATCTGTGCCAAGCATTGTGCTAAATGCCTTAATATGCCAATCATCAAACAACTCTAAATGGAAATGACTTTCCTATGAATTGGAAATCACTATGCCTAATCAAAAAGTAAAAAAAGTAAAATAGAGTTGAAATGACTTGTTGAAGGTGAATATTCAGATAAAGGAAGACCACGAATTCATTCACAAAGCAAGATACTTTATGTTTAGAGAACAAAATTAATAAGAAGATGTGGAAGTTTATAACATGGGATTTATTAATTATTTCTTCAATTATGTTTTCAATTCAGTTTTCTTTTACAATATGAATAAATTTATTCAATAAACAATTATGAATAATCCTATCTAGCAATGGAGATATGGACATGAATATCCTGACTCTCCCCTTTAGGAAATAAGTCTATCTGGAGAAAAGACAGGTATAAAAACTATTATAATACAGTAATTAATATAGTTTGAACAATTTTATAGTATTGGCTACTTTAGAAATCAAGAGATATTGAGGGGTCATTCTATGATGGAGTGAGGTTAGAGAATGATGCTTTAATGCAATGGTGGAGAAAACAAAATGGAAAAGGAATTAGAAGTGCTGTGTAGAAAAAAAAATATGGTATCCTGGAAATAAGAGGACTTTGGAAGTGGGCCATGTGGGTTTTAATCCCCTCCTCCACTTACTGGTTATATAACTACTGACATGTTGCCAAATGTCTCCTTGCTTCACATTTCTAACAATAAAATGGATATAATAATAACTAAGAGAAGTAACCTTTTTTTTTTAAGCTTTTTATATTCTGGGAATGTTGTTAAAGGCTTCAAATCATTATCTGATATAATCTTCTCAATTTTCATACAATTAAAGAAAAAGCTCAAACTACTTTGGCAAGTTGTCCAGATCACAGAAATATTAATCAGTAGAGTCAAGATTTGAACCCATAACCATCTGACTTCTAAGTTCATGCTTTTCCCTCTATACCACTCTCCACTTCTAACTGCAAAGTTTTCTTTGGGAATTTCAAAATATAATACATAAAAAATGAATACGGCCACCTGGATGGCTCAGTTGGTTGAATGTGTAAGCCTTTGGCTCAAGTCATGATCCCAGGGTCCTGGGATGGAGTCCTGAACCAGGCTTCCTGCTCAGTGGGGATCCTGCTACTGCCTTTCCCTCTGCCTGCCACTCTGCCTACTTGTGCTCCCTATCTCTCTGTCAAATAAACAAATAAAGTCTTTCAAAAAATGAGTAAACAAACCAGCTATCAACTTAGCTGGGTGACTGACATAAAACAGGTATTAAACAAATGCTGACCATTAAACTGGCATTGTTCTCATTCTCCTCCATATTAAACTCAGGAATTTGCATTGAGTACACAGTGGTAGAATTACTAATTGGCATGGCAGCAACACAGGAACAGGAATCTGTATGTTCTTTGTAAGCAGGGAATGTGTATTATCCATTTTGTGACCCCACCCTTAGAAGAGTCAAATGACAAAGGAAATAATGGAAAAAATTAATAACCACATTTACACATACTACCTCAGGTTAATATGCACCATTATGGCATAAAGAAAGACTATTTCCAGGTTTGCTTCAAAACCTCTTGCCTGGTGACAAATGACTTTCATTGTTGAGTCTCAGGTACACCAGATATCTGTCTTCAGAGAACCAGGGCTGGCACTTCACGGTAGTTCTTGGGGTTAGAAACCAAACATCTGGGACTAATATGTACTGTTTCCTTTTAGCAGGAAAACTAAATAGGTAAAAGTGACTCATGTTTGACTAAATTATCACTTTATTGTGACCCGATTGACTGAGAAGCTTAATAACAACAAATAAGTAAATTTCACAAGAAACATGTGACTTTAAATCATGCCTTCTCAGTGACATTTCAAACCTCTGAATTTGTGCTTTTTAAACCATTGGGAATTTATCTTTTAAAGACACCTTTGATTTCATGGTTGGAAGCTGGCAAAGACAGCTAAAACTTTCTTACCCTATACTATAATTAACTAATATAATTAAAAATTCCAATCTTATTTCTGCTTTTTTGAACAGAACATTTTGAACATTACTACTTTTTTTGTCCTTTCTAGATCATTTGGAATTTGGATAAAAATCCTCTTTACCCAGAGAAATTGTAGTGTTTGCCTCTGGCACCATTTGTAGCCTGAAACTACAAGGGTTTCTTAAGAGAATAGAATAATATATATGGTATTGACCCTGGAAATAGGAGACCTGAATCCCAACTATGGCTTTATGAATACAGAGAGAGAGTCTTTCGTTTCTCTCTGGGACAACTTAGGAATGAATTTGTGGGGAAGGAATTCTCCTGAATGAACTCAGGTTTTCCAAAAATGAGGAGTGTGTTCAGTAGGAAAACAAAACATTATCATAATGACCTAATTTTTTATATCCATCCAGATGAAGAATAGCAAAAGCTTATGGCATGTGTCAAATACCCCAGGCATTTATGGTGTCATGGCATATGCGATGAGCAAGATGTGTGACTGTGGGCTGCAAGAACCACTGAGGAATCATGTAGACTCTGATAGACATTCATGATTCTGAAATCTGCCTCTGTCATTTTTATCAGATTCTCCATGTTCGGGCCAAATCACATCTTAAATATCACAAGCTACTGACAACTATTACTATTCTCTAAATCTTTTCAATCAAAGTATTCTAATTTTCAATAAAAAATTTGTAATTGCATTTTTTTTCCTCTTTGGACACATGGAAAGAGTTTCATAAATCAGAAGACGCAGATCCAGATGTGAGCACCCAGTTACTAGCTGTCTGATTTTAGGCAAGCCAATACTTAAGCATCAGGTGATTGAAAGCATCCCCCTTTTTCTTCTCTTCTCTTCTCACCTCCTTTTCTTCTTCACTTCCTCATTTTCCACCTTTTCCTTTTCTTTCTCCACCTGGGTCCAAAATCAAATGTGAGAGATCATTATACATACCTTATCTGACTAGAAAACAAGGATCAAATTAAATGTTGATAAAATGGAATGGGGAAGTATCTCAGACTCGTTGGGCTTCTAAAACAAGATCTTATAGATTGGCTGGCTTAAACAACAGAAATTTGTTTTTGGTAAGGGTCCTCTTCCTGGCTTGCAGATGGTCATCTTCTTATTGTGTCCTCATATGGAAGAAACAGAGAGGGATAGAAAGATTTTGCGTTTCTTCTTCTAAGGGCACGGATTCCATCACGAAGACTCTACTCTCAAGGTATCCCAAATTCTCCACCTCCAAATAGCACCACATTAAGGATTGAAGATTCAACATATGACTTTCTGGGGACACAGTTATTCAGTCCATAACAGGAAATGGAAATCTCCTTCATGAAAACAGCAAAAACACTAGTAAAAAAAAAAAAAAGTCAAAATCAAGTCATTGAGGACATTAATCAATTAATTAATTAAAGGTTTGCAACAATATGAGGATTATTTATTCACACACACATATACACACAAAAGATGAATCTTGGTAAGAACAAGAAGCTTTGTGTCTTTTTTTTTTTTAAGATTTTTATTTATTTATTTATTTGACAGAGAGAGATCACAAGTAGACAGAGAGGCAGGCAGAGAGAGAGAGAGAGAGAGAGAAGCAGGCTCCCTGCTGAGCAGAGAGCCCGATGTGGGACTCGATCCCAGGACCCTGAGATCATGACCTGAGCCGAAGGCAGCGGCTTAACCCACTGAGCCACCCAGGCTCCTGAAGCTTTGTGTCTTTTTACTTGCTCCAGTCCCACCTTTTTCTCCTCAGCTCTGCAGCCTCCTTGAAAACCAGCAGCCTAGCAGACTCTGGAGGAATAGGAGTTTGGGAGACTGGATTTAGTTTGGTCTGTTCATTTATGAAACACTTCCTTTAAGCACTTCTAAGACCTGGCAAGGAGCCAATGATTTTAGTAGTTGAAATCATATATCTAATGTCCTAGCAAGACATAGGCTGAGCAGGGGACTATTTCTATGTTAAAAAAAAAAAAATACCTATTAAGAATGCCTCTCTGCTCTAAGGAGTTAAAAAAGGTTCTCAGATAATTCAGATGTGGATATGTCCACATTTTGAAAATAGGAATGATGAAAAGTTTTCTCAAGAAGTGAAGGCTCCCAGTAATGCTGGCATCTTGGCTGTGTAGATGTATAAGCAAAGTCATAGAACAGAGATATGAAGAGAGAATGCTTACAGACTAATACATAGTCCGATTGGGCTCATGATCTCCTCATGGATTTTTCTTTTTAAATTTTATACTTTTTAGATTTTACCACATTTTGGTGCTAAAAGCCAATTCCACTAACTATAACACAATTATCACTTCTCTATGCACTTTCGAGCAATTTCTAAGTTGAATATGGGTATTTGCCATACTTCTGGAAATGTAAGTTTAATTATTCTTACGTTTATTCTCTTTGCTTCGCTATGGAGATTTTAGATTTTTTTCTACAATAATCCTTCATTTTATGCAATGTAGCAGAACCTATTGTCTGCTCTTGGAACTTAGTTTTCTTTTCTTTTTTTTAAGATTTTATTTATTCGACAGAGAGAGACAAAGTGAGAATGGAAATATAAGCAGGGGGAGTGGGAGAGGAAGAAGCAGGCTTCTTGGAGAGCAGGGAGCTTGATGCAGGGCTAGATCCCAACACCCTGTGATGATGACCTGAGCTGAAGGCAGATGCTTATCAACTGAGCCACCCAAGAGTCCCATAACTTAGTTTCCTTTGATGACTCTATCTGGTGTAAGAATTTAACTCAGTCCTCCCTCAGAAATTCTGACCCACCCAATGGGGAATAGGTTCTGCAGGAAACTCAGTTGTTGATCCCCCATAACTCATGGGACCTCTCAATCTGCTACTCAATGCCAACTGCTTTTGACTTCCCCAGTATGTAATCTTTTTAAGTCATAGTCTTCCATTCACCCTTGAATCTTCTTTTTTTTCTGAGTCTGCACTCTGGACACCCCTCCAGACTCAAAACCTGATCCCATATTTTTTTCTACTCTTATGTACACACAGATAGGTTCAGCTATGAGCTGGGTGTCACCTTTCACCCACTGCTGTTCTTGTCCTTTACCTCCATGCATGTTTACATAGGGACTAGTATCTACGGTTCTAAAGCAATAAAAAACATAGTCAAAAGCACTTTGTTTACCTAATTTTGTCTTTTACCTCATTTTACTGAAACAGAATCAGATACAAAAATTCTCTTGGAGAACACATACTATTTATCCCCAATAGCTGTCTCATTCCAAAGTACCCTTTGCTTTCTCACCTTTTATGAATAAAGACAATATGCCCACATAGTTCCCAACATTATTGATATTATCAGTTTTTTCCCCCTGTCATTGGTTTGCTGATGGTACTTGATCGAATGACTTTGCCATGGTCCTTGCCGCTACTATCACTAATCACATTCATTGTGCATTGTTGTTGTTGTTGGTAGCATTATACTTTTAATTGGGCCAGGTCATACTTCACAGAGGCAGAAACTCTTGCTAATAGTGTTGCCTTTCTTCAAAAGAAGTTGACTAGCAAGTATTATATTCTATTTATGAGAATCATGGCTTAAATGAAAATGGCTAAAAAACTGTGGTTCAAAGTACAGAGGGAGGCAGTGTGAAAAGGTAGATCTTGTGAGTTCCCTCTGATTTCCCACTTCTGTTGCCTTTGTTCAGACCTCTTTGCCAAAGAGCATTACCAAAGTTATCTACATGGTCTCCCCATGTCTTATCTAATCCATTCTGATCTATCTTCCTAGTTATGGCAAAATAGTACTTAAAGTATTTCTTCTGATTTTATTTTCTTTCAGGAAAAGTAACTAATGAATTTTTGGATTCTATTCCATGTAGGAGAGCATACTTTGTATTATTCCCATACTTTTTAATTTATAGAAGCTTATTTTATGGCCTAGGACATGACTTAACCTCAAAAATGTTCCTTGTTCAATTGAAAAGTATGTATTTTCTATTGTTTTGGGTGGGATATTGTATAGATATCTGTTAGGAATAGGAGGTTTATAATCTTTTTTAAGTTTTCTACTCTTATTAATCTTATATCTAGTTGTTCTAGCCACTTTAAAGGTAAGGTATCAAATGATCTAATTATTATTGTTGAATTATCTATTTCTGCTTTCATTTATATTAGTTTTACTTTGTGTATTTTGGTGCTCTGTCTTAGGTGCATATATGTGTTTATGAATAGCATTTCTTCCTAATGCATTTGACCTTTCTTTGTCATTATAAGAGGTCTCTTTTTTATCATATTTTTAACCAAAATCTGTTTTAAATTTTATTTTTATTTGTTTTTATATTTTTTAAAGATTTATTTGACAGAGAGAGTGAGAGTGAGCACAGGAAGGAGGAAGCAGCAGAGGCAGAGGGAGAAGCAGGCTCCCCAGTGAGCAAGGAGCCAAATGCCAGATTTGGGGATTGATCCCGGGACCATGGATCATGACTTCATGACTTCAGCCAAATGTAGACAATTAATTGATTGAGCCACTCAGATCCTCTATTAACAAACCTTCAAAAATTGTCTTAAAAATTTCTTTCTTCATTTGCTGTCATCCTGAAGACCATTTCTAAAGGTTCTGTTTTTGTTTTTTTGGTTTTTTTTAGATTTTTATTTATTTATTTGACAGACAGAGATCACAAGTAGGCAGAGGAGATAGGCAGAGAGAGAGGAGGAAGCAGGCTCCCCATCAAGCAGAGAGCCCGATGTGGGGCTCGATCCCAGGACCCTGGGACCATGACCTGAGCCGAAGGCAGAGGCTTTAATCCACTGAGCCACCCAGGTGCCCCAAGGCTCTGTTTTTTATTTGTTTGATTTTTGTTTTTGTTTTTAATGATTTTAAATAATTTCCCTTGGAATTAGTCACCAGAGTTCCCCATGTTCTCATGCCTGAAGCTGATCTCCTGATGAATTTCAACACCTTTAATATTTGTATAATTCTTCTCTATCCCCAACCTCTCTACATACATATACATGCAAGTATACATGTTCATATACAGAGTAACTGTTTTTCTATATCTGAACTAGATTTCCATCTATATCCTTTATTCTGTTAGAGAGCAGAGAACACAATCTAGTCAGTTTTAATGAACTCAGTTACTTCAGAGTTTGTCAGTTATTTTAACTCAAAGGGTTCATTCAAAATGCTTGTTTATTTTCCTTCTTTCCTTCACCCTGGGATTACGTTAACATCCTAGTGGCCTGTATTTTCAGGTGTGGAAGACAAGTAAGAAAAAGACATAGTCCACAGACGTCTTGTGGAATACTCTGAGGTGTTCAGTTTTGTCTGATCTCAAGTATAGCAAATCTCCCTGCCCTGACTTCTGAGGCAACTCTGTCCACTTTTTATCCCTCCATATCCCAGTGTTCTGATGTTGTCATAGGAGTGTTCAACACTCTCCTTCAGAAATAATTAGAATTCTACTAATAGACGAGGAAACGCAGCCCTCCCCATATCCTTTTCTGGGACAATAGGAGACATGGAACACTACTTTGGGCACTTTCTTCCCCAGCAGGTATCTTGATTTTTCTGTTTCTAAACCATAGTGGGGAGAAAAACCTCCTGAACATTGATATGTCTCAGAGTTACAGCCCAAAGCTGAGTATAAGTGACTACTGGTCTCAGATCTCCAAACTGTCCCTTGGAACTCCCCTAGGGAGATGTCCCAAAATCTCCCTAAGTCCCTACAGAACTCTTCCTCAGAGATCCCACCAATTTTCCTATTTTGCCTTCTCTTTAACTTTTCTTCAATCTGTGGCCAAATGATTCTGTATCTTTTCTGAAGTATGAACATCACATCTGGAGGAATTTCTTTCCTAAAATCTTTCAAGTGTTAGGAATGTATATGTGTATGTATGCATGTATATATGTATGTATGTATGTATGTATGTATGTATGTATGTAAAAGCTGAGTGTTTGAGATACCCGTCCCCTGATTCCTAAGTGATGATTCTACTTGGTTTAGCATCCTGGATTGTGAGCCCAAAAGGTAAAAAGGGAGTATTATTTCAAGAGTGAGTATGCCTATTGGTTAACTTTTGAAAAGCCATTTTGATATGTGTTATTTCTTCTTCCTGGATTGCATTCCCTAACCTACTGGCAAAGTCCTAATGATCCTATAGGATTCCAAACCTTGTAAAACTTTCATTGCCTATCACAGAAAACCAGATTACTTCTTCATGTCCCCTCATGTGTGTTTATATCCATTGTTATATTTATTCTTTTATATTATTTCATATCACTTTTGTTTTTTTTTTTTTTTACCTGTCTGCCTTCCATTTTAGACTATGCATACTCTGAGTGTTAGTTTTGAGGTTTCATTACTGTATAATACATGTTTTATGAGTGAGTCGGAGTGAAGACATGAAGGAAAGACACACTAAGAAAATAGAATTCAAGAGGGAGATGTTGAAGATAGGTGTGAACTAGGGATCAAAGGCACAGTTTGTAGTAAGATTCTCCCATAGTGAAAAACATTCTAGAACCCCTGATTTCTGGTAGACAAAAGTACTTTCAGAGAAGCTTAGTACTATTCTTCATAACAATAGCTTATTCAGGTTAGTAGAGAAGAGTAGATTTAAGTGTGTTTGGAAGTCAGGAGACAAGATTCTAGTTCTCATCTTGCCAATATGCTTCATACACGGACTTCAGGTTCTCAACCATTAAGGAGAGGAATAAGAAGGCTTTGTTTTGTGATTAAAGTTGCTATTAGCTTAAGATATTCAGTGACACAACTTTTAGACTTTCAGTAATCAAAAGTGTACTTTGAGGTATGATTCTCCAGTATATCACCTTGTATCCTACTGAATTCCTAACGAGAGGGAGACAATTTGTCCTTCCCACCCATTTACTGAGGATTTCAAAGCAAGTGATTCACATTGAAGGGTTGATTCTACAGATCCTTTGCAGTAGTCAACATTTATTTCTTTCTAGTCAACTTTATTTTTATCCTTAGAAGAATGCTTTCTTTGCGCATACAAAGAATATAAGAAATCAAGAGGGATTATAGATGATTGTCACAGACCAAGTTAAATAGTCTGGATGATTTTCATGATAGCTGTTTATGCACATCTCTTGTCAACACAGTGCCTAGTGATATCATTTTGATAGTGTGAATGTTCATGATGAACACATTTATGAACACTTACATCACAGAAATCAACAAACCTACAAATCTGTTGTTTTCTCCACCCTTAATTTTACCATACACCTGAATTACTTTATACCACTCTTTGGGACAAAGAGAATTTTGGTATCTATGATAAAGAAATGGAAGTATTTCTTAGTTGTAATTACATGATACTTTCTATCTTGAGATATTAAGAAGTATTCTGGCTGGGGCTTAGGACCCAACTTCTTACTCTGGTTCTGCTCTGTCACATAATATAAGCCATTTTTTTTCCTTTGGACTCTGTATCACCAGTTTTATTTTTTTTTAAAGATTTTATTTATTTATTTGACAGACAGAGATCACAAGTAGGCAGAGAGGCAGGCAGAGAGAGAGGAGGGGAAGCAGGCTCCCTGCTGAGCAGAGAGCCCAATGCAGGGTTTGATCCCAGAACTCTGAGATCATGACCTGAGCCGGAGGCAGAGGCTTAACCCACTGAGCTACACAGGGACCCCCATATCACCGGTTTTAAAATGAAGTGATTGGGGACGCCTGGGTGGCTCAGTTGGTTAAGCAGCTGCCTTCGGCTCAGGTCATGATCCCAGCGTCCTGGGATCGAGTCCCACATTGGGCTCCTTGTTCTGTGGGGAGCCTGCTTCTCCCTCTGCCTCTGCCTGCCACTCTGTCTGCCTGTGCTCGCGCGCTCTCTCTCTCTCTCTCTGACAAATAAATAAATAAAATCTTAAAAAAAAAAAAAAAAGATTTAAAATGAAGCGATTGGACTAAATGGTGTCCTGGAAGCTTCTAGTTCTATTAATCATGACTTTAGGCTTAGAAGAAATATATTCTGGAGTCTACTGGTATGATAATGCATATAAAATTATTTAATAGAAAAGTGGCTAGTTAATGTCTCTTAAGAGAACAGATATTGGCCTATGTTGATATAAGCATACTCCTTTTAAGGAGATATCTACATAGGCAAAAAGGAGTTCCACCCACACTTGGATTTTTAATCCCTTGAATATATATTTCACATTCAACATTTCACCAGCCTCTTATATGTTTATCATGCCTTTGAAAGCATTTTGATAGTCACACCCCTTTTACTATTCCTTGTATGCCACCTCTGCAGATAGCCTGAATCAATTCTGATCTACATTGCAATTAAGAGAATAATTCATCAGTTATTCTCAAATGTTCATTACCTCAATTTTTTTTGACATTTGTCATTTGTATTTTCTCCATGTTTGCATTTGTGTAAAGACTTTGCAGAAATTTATAGTCAATTTATTTATTTATTTATTTATTTATTTATTTACGACTGATGCCGAGCAATTTCTTCCTTGGTTTGTATGGACAGGAAGACTGGCCCTATATAGAGTTACAGAGTAGGTGAAATTGGTCTTCTTCATTTTCTCCCTTTCTTTTATTTCTGTCAATAATGGTAATGAAAATAATAGAAAACAATAGCCATCATTTTTTTGAACTCTTATTATGTCCAAGGCACTGTCTCCTGGCATTATGATATTACCCCCTTTCTTATTCCAGCAGGCAGCATATTGTATTCCCATCTTGATCTCCACCATTCTAGCCCCTTGCACTTACATCACTCTGGCAATGACCAGATTCCTGCCCTTGCTGCTGATTTCAGGCCTTCATTGTTTCACAGCTTCCTAATCCCTCAAACTACCCCCTATCTTGTCTCAGCCCTTCTATGCCAGAATCTCAAGCAGCTTTTCACTTAAAAAAATCACCTGACATAGTAATGGGGAAAAAATGCTGTGAAAGACAGTTTAAATTATTATAAGAGGATTTTCTATCCACTAAGAAAGATTGAATAAAACCAAATACAAAAACAATGTTATAAAATAGTAGATATTTCCAATGGGGTATCACATAGCTAGAAGGGAGCCCAACCATCACATCCTTGCTAGAGTTTGGACTTTTCAGAAGCATACACTGATTGATTTTGAAGTGTAAAGTGTTCATAGGGATCAATACGTGAGAAAGGAAAAGTCAAATTGTAGTGCAGACTCACAAAACTTTAGCCAAACTTGTAGGAGTTCTGGAGAGAATATTGACTAATGGAGTTGTTTCACATTGTGTCAAAGAGTAGGGCTTTGGTATCCCTACCTTGCTCAATTATCACACATGGGCTATCTTACATAAAGCATGTCCTCAGGTGAGGCGACTCTCTGCAGCTGAAGCATACCCCAGAATGGTGGACAATTGGCTATCTCCTGATGGCACCTCTATAGCTGAGCAGAAACCCTTCCCTGAACTGGGATCAGGCAGCATATCTCCATGTTCATCACACATCATCCACATCTTTTATTGATAATTTCCTTGGTTAGATTACAGAAAAATAAAAATTGTGTACATTATGATTCTATCCATCTTCAGAAGAGTGAGAAATATAAAAGTTTACAAATATCCAAAATGCTGCCATTTTACATATCTGAGGTTTTAGAATATCTGCTCTCTCTTTCTGGAATTTCTGAAATGCTCCCACCCATCTCTTTCAAAACCAATAGAAAACTGGGTATCCCATGGTACCTGTTTGAGGTTGTTGATTCCTTCCACTGTACAACTCTGAAAGTGAGCTTCCTCCTACTTTGGCTTTTCTAAGACATTTAGTTGTTTGTCTATCAGTGTTATCACTAGGCTGTGAGCCCCCCAGGCTGAGGCCAAGCCTAAAATGTAGGTATTCCAAGGTAACTACAGGATGAAATAGATATCAATTGATAGAACTATAATATAACACAGACCTGAAGTCACTAAAGAAAATAAAGAAATACCAAATCATTTGTTTATCAATTATCGGTAATATTTTCACATTTTCCAATTTTCTGCAGATGTGTAGTATTGACATCGTCTCCTGAGTCCTAAGGCTTTATGGATTTCTACAAAGCACAACAGTTGGTGGCTTCAGGGGGTGCCAGGTGGTGCTGGGACAGCAATCACACCCTGAAGAAAGTCACACCAAGAGATCCAGGGCACCAAATTTGCTCCAAATTATCCTGATATATGAGCTACTGGCATTCAGCAAGTCATGTGGAGTGAAGCACGTGGTTTCTCCTCCAGCAAAGACTTTTTTTTTTCTTTTCTTTTCTTTTCTTTTCTTTCCTTTTCTTTTTTCTTTTACTGTTGCCAATAAAATAAATTGGGGTGCTGGTGTGGGTTGCATGCAGAGATACATTGACACAGGCATTGGAAAATATTGTTGACAGCAGTCAACAATAATATGAAAAGTAATAATAGCACCTTGCATTTGGTAGAAAAATTGAACTGTTCAAACACAGTATTTGAGTCCCTGTAAGATATTACAGGGCTATAAGGCTATATATAGTCACATAGGATAACATGTGTTTGACAAAAGAGGGAGTTGGAAGCCTGGAGTACTTTAGTATTTAGTCCATGTCGTTGTCTTTTATATTACTTTGCCTACCTTTAGCACGTAGAAGATCTCCCTTCTATTCATCGTGAAGAAAGTTCTTTGATGGTCAAGTAGGCCTTATGCTGGAAATTTTTTTCTTTCTCTTTTCTTTTTTTGCTTTTATTTTAATGCCTATTTCTTTTTCCTTTTCCTTTTTAAGATATTATTTATTTGACAGAAAGAGAGAGATGGCAAGAAAGGGATTACACGCAGGGGGAGTGGAAGAGGGAGAAGCAGTCTTCCCATTGAGCAGGGAGCCTGATATGGGGTTCTATCACAGGACCCTGGGATCATGACCTGATCCAAAGGCAGAGATTTAACAGCTGAGCTACCCAGACACCACAAGGCCTGTTTCTTCTTAAAGCCTGTTTCTTTTTAAGGTCAGATCTCTAATGTGAAACTCATCCCATCTTGTCCATTTAATGACTTTGTTCCTGTAATTATCCTCTCCTTTTAAATATAATCTTTTTTTTTCTTTAGGACATTATAATAAGCTTCTAAACAGGTTGTAAGATCTACTTTAAAGCAAAATTTATTTCTTGACCACACTTATCTATATTTTTAAATTATGCTTTATTTTAAAACTCCTCAAAGCCACAAAAGATAACCCCTTCTTCCTCATCTCTTATCTTCTCTAAGTCACTCCAATTAGACTATGTCTCTGCCTTTCCCACAGAACTCCTTCTGCTTTTGTCACGATCACTAAAGGCTTACAGTTTTACAAGTTCAGTGGCCAGTCCTTAGTTTTTATGTTATTTGAGCTTTCAGCAACAATTAACCCAACTGATTCTTTCATCCTTCTGTAAATACATTCTCTGGTGCCTAACATAGCACTTCCTTCCATTTTCCTTTTAATTCCATCGATGACTCTTTTTTGTTTTGTTTTGTTTCTTTTGCTTAGTCCACTCTGTCTTTATAACTTCTAAATGCGGACATGTTATGGGGCTAAGATTAATAGTACTGTCTTCTTTTTTTTTTTTAATATTTATTTATTTATTTATTTGACAGACAGAGATCACAAGCAGGCAGAGAGGCAGGCAGAGAGAGAGGAGGAAGCAGGCTCCTTGCTGAGCAGAGAGCCCGATGCGGGGCTCGATCCCAGGACCCTGAGATCATGACCTGAGCCGAAGGCAGTGGCTTAACCCACTGAGCCACCCAGGCGCCCCAATAGTACTGTCTTCTTATTCATCTTATGCTATGGTGCATCACCTCCAGTCCTATGGCTTTAAAGTGCTACTTGTAGGCTGAAGAGACTCAGTTATTTCCAGTAACAACCAGAAAGGCATTTACGTAGTGAAGGACTAACATTGCATATCACCTAAGTGAAATCCTAACAATATAAAAAACTGTAACTCTTTGTCCATGATCAGACAATAACAACCATATCACAATCATCACCTGATTATCAGTGACTAAAGAGAACATGAATTATGTACAACATTTCTATTTTACAAGGATGTTAAAGTGTGAAAGAAGAATGAGCATTGGAATCAATGAAATTTGGCCTATTTCCTGTGCCTATTCTACTTCCTCACTTGCATGGCTGCTAAAAGATGATTTAGATTTACCATGCCCAAAACAGAATTCTTTTTCTTTTTAAAAATTTTATTTATTCATCTGAGAGAGAGAGAATGAGAGAGAGTGTGTGTGAGAGAGGAGGGAGTGTCAGAAGGAGAAGCAGACTCCCTGCTGAGCAGGGAGCACAATGTGGGACTGGAGCCTGGGACTAAGAAAAGACATCCCCAAAAGCTAATGGTTGGGCTTCCTGATGGAATCTGCAGAATGGTTAGAAGAGTTCCCATTCATTTGATGCTCTTGGAGAACCATGGCTGTTGTGCTTTCAGGCCCGGTACACTGCTCCCCACCTTCCCCACCCAAGTCATGCAGCACACCTCATATTTTGGAAGGGACAAGAAAGAAGTGAGCCTTTCTGGCAGCACAAGGGGAAAGCCACATGCTCACTCACACACTGTATGCAATTACAGGCTGAGAAAGTATTCTGGCTCTGAGCTGAGCTATCTTGGAGGGAGAATACCACTGGTACAATGAAACTATACTTATTCTCTTTGTTTTTTGAAGACTTATTTATTTTTGCGGAGGGGGGGGATGAAGAGCAGAAGGAGAAAGAGTCTCAAGCAGCCTCCATGCTCATTGAAGAGCCTGACGGCGGCGGGGGGGGGGGAGGGGGGTCATTCTCACAACCCTGAGTTCATGACCTTAGTGAAACCAAGAGTCTGATCTTTAACCAACTGTACCACCCAGGCTTCCCCTTTCTTATACTCTTGAATGCATCTAGTTTTGGATTCTTATTCTCCAGTGATTTTCTGGAACTTCTCTGTTGGGCTCACTGACTTCCATAAAGACACTCTGGTCCTTGTCAAAAGTAGTGATATTTCTGAACACATCAGGAACTCCTATTCTGCCATGCCATGTCACTTTTCCATGATGTCTTTATCTCTAACTTCTAAATTAGTGCCTGGTACATAATTGCTAGGTATATATTTATTTAATGAATAAATAAATACTGCTCTAGTATAAAAAGAACTTGGGTCTAAGTGTTGGCAGGTTGCTTTCCATTTTATGAATTTTTTAAACTTTTTCTCTGCAACTGCAAAATGGAAAGAAATACCTAATTCACAGAGTTTAGGTAAGAATTAAAAATGGTTATTGATGTTAAGTACACATATGTAGTACAGAATATCACATATTATTTTTTATCTTTATTTAACTGTAAGCGATGGCCTTCTTGTTATTGCCCTGATAGGCAAGATGAAGAACATCATGCAAAATTAGCCAAGCCTCCTCTGGTTCATTTTATAATGTTTGGTTTGGCCTGCTTCTGCAGCTGGTTGAACTAGGCCTCCACATTGTGGTGTCCTCCATTTTGACCCCATTCACTCACTATCACTGTTTCTCTGCCAAAGCAGGCTTCAAGAACCAGGTGAGCCTCCTCCAACAGCGGCACAGGCCTGAGCCCCACTGTATGTTGCAAGTAGGAATGGTGGCACCTACACCTGGGATTCCCTGCCTCCTGTGGCTTGATGAGCAGGTGCACCAAGCAACAATAAAGTCACAAAGCCCAGGCTTGGGCTCAGTAACCAGTGTATGCTACTGCCTCCAGTTATTTATTTACTTATGAATTATTTATTGTGGCCTGTAAACACACCTCCACACCCAAGTTTATCTTTAATCTCCTTATTTATAATATGGAAGATGTAAACTCATTCTCTTTACTGTAAGACAAGTTGAAAATATGACCAAATAAAATAAAGGGAGACATTTGGATACCAGTTTATGAAATAAAAGGCCTTTCCCCACCACACACACATACAGGAAAGGTAAATGAAGACTGGAGAGAATTATCTTTCATTCTTTTGGCAAGCTGTCTTTTGGCTGCCCTTTCTTCAAACAATCAAGGAAAAACAGAACTTTACCTTGTTATTGTTTTCTTTTTCTCTCTTTCTTTTTAACTAGCTGATCATAAAGGACAAATTTCAAGTAGTATGATGATAGAAATCGTTTTCTACTAAAGCTAGAAAAACAGGCAGAGTGTATAATTGAGGACATTGTCATATATTATTCTGTTTCTCCATTGCTTAGCCTTTAAAAATAAAGAAAGAGACTAAGGAAATAGGAGGAGCTAAGGCACATGGATTAAGATTAAGAAATGTGTGGCTTTTGGGGCACCTGGGTGGCTCAGTGGGTTAAACCTCTGCCTTCGGCTCAGGTCATGATCTCAGGGTCCTGGGATCGAGCCCCGCATCGGGCTCTCTGCTCAGCAGGGTGCCTGCTTCTTCCTCTCTCTCTCTCTCTCTCCCTCCCTTCTGCCCACTTGTGATCTCTGTCAAATAAATAAATAAAATCTTTTAAAAAGAAAAAAAAAGAAATGTGTGGCTTTTCCTGAAATTGTGTCAAACAAGTTTCTAGGCTTCAAATCTTTCCCCATTAACATCTTTGGTTGAATAAACTCTATTATTATTTTTTTTAACATTTATAAGATATATTTATTATTTTTCTGACCAAAGTGCAATGATTTTTAATCTCCTTAAACAAATAACTGAAAAAAAGTATTCAAGAAAATAAAACACAAATGGGAAATTAACCATTAGATGTTTTTACTACATACCAACCCTACATTTAGTCTAAAAAACAAACAAAAACACTTTGAATGAAGTGTTACCAAAACGCTAACCAAATCATTTACCATAAACCTCGTACATGCATTTCAAGGTTCCACTGCTAGGAATTTTGTTAAGATCAATTTAAATCATCAATAACACTATATAATAGAGCACAGGAACACAGGTCATTAGATGTGATCCTTGCCCCGTACCCTCAGATTTATGTCAGAATAAAGCTGACAAATCTGCCAGGCTCTGAACCCCCAGTGACCCCATCCCAATCCCTGGAAGCAAAGAAGATGGCCCTGTCACACAACTTTGTAGAAGTTGTAATAAAACCAAGCCTATTTTCTTACCTTTCTATAGGAAATGGTCAGTTATTTGATATATACTAAAACACTTCTAGGAATTTATTTCATGAGTTTACCAAACACATTTTGCAAGAACCGACTACACAAGAAGTTCCTCTGGAATTTGGTCCACAAATTCGCTTAACAGGTTGGAAATTTAAAACTTGCAAGAAAACAAGGAAGTGGGGAATTCCTAATCCTAACATGTTGTAATTATTAAAGGGATATACAGACATACTAAAAAGTTTTGCTCACAGAAGGCACAAACTATAAAAAGGATATGCTTTTTGAGTAAAAACAAAGAACTAAGCTGATATCCTTCTTTGTTTTGTGAGCACCATAGCTAAGATGAAGTTAGACCCGAATTCACTGTCTACTCCTATAACCAAAAAAATCTAAGATAAAAAATTTAATTTGTCTTACTATATACTTTCCAGCCATTAATTGAGATGTAATTATGAAAGATTAAAATTGCCTTAAAAAGGGGTTGTAATAGCAGCTATCAAAGCAATATTCAAGCATGATTTCGAGGATGCCTTCAAGTTTAGAGTTAGCCTTCTTTGTCAAAAATCTTCACAACTTCATCAAAAACTTCATCAACAGACTTAGAGGCATCTATCTTCTTGACTTTCCCCATTTCTTCGTATAAGTCAATAATTGGCTTTGTTGACTGAAGATAGGTCTGAATTCTCTTCTCCAAGCTCTCTCTGTTGTCATCACTTCTACCACTACTCTTTCCCCTCTCAAGGCATCGTTCGATACAGATCTCATTATTACAGTCAAAAAACAGAACGAAAGACACATCTGCCTTCCCATCCATGGTCTTGTTCCAACCTTGAAGGTTGTCCTGATTTCTTGGAAACCCATCAATCAAGAATTTATTCTTCTGAGCATTGGCAGCCATTGTGTGATCCATTTCCCTCGGGCCGCTGTCAGCTCTCCTCAGCGTCGGGCCGAGGAGCTGTGTATGTTGAGCTGCTGCGGCCGCAGGCTGCTGCACATCCTGGGCCTTAGCTTCCCGCTGCTCACCCGCCGGCCGCTTTTTCTCTGCCCTCACCGCCTCATGAAACCGCTGGTCGTGTTCGTCCTCGGCGGTCCTGGCGCCGGCAAGGGGACCCAGTGCGCCCGCATCGTCGAGAAATATGGTTATACACACCTTTCTGCAGGAGAACTTCTTCGTGATGAAAGGAAGAACCCAGATTCACAGTATGGTGAACTCATTGAAAAGTACATTAAAGATGGAAAGATTGTGCCAGTTGAGATAACCATCAGTTTGTTAAAGAGGGAAATAAACTCTATTATTAAAAATGGATCCCCTTTGGAGTTTGATACATTCTTTGGGTTTAATATTGCAATTAAAATATGCCTCTTTTTTTTCTCTATAACAAATAATTCCATATTTATTTGATCACTCCCTAATACCACAGGAGTAACCTTTATTGCTTGGAGTGTGAGAAGTGAATATTAAAATTTCTGTTTATATTTATTTTTAGCTTTTTTTTGGTATTTTTACTTATATTTCATGAGTTTTAAATAATTTTATATTTTAAAATGCATAAATGTGCTGCTAAACAAGTAACTTTAATAGCAATTATATTTTATAATTAGTAATTACATATAGATGGTACATAGTAAAAATATTTTTTATCAGAAGAATACAATCTGAACTTTCTGTTGGATAGAATGGGATACTCAAGAGATTATTTCCTCCTTCTCCAACACCATCACTCATATTTTATTCTACTTTAGACTTAAATAATACAAAACTCTTGAGTTCTTGAACACTTGAAGTGGTCTCCTATCACTCTGCATTTGTTCGCTTATATCCTTTTCCTGGAACCTCATTTTCTTCACCTGCCAAATTCTTATGTCAGAACTGTATCAGATCTCAGATTTTCTATGAATGTTTCCTGTTTTTTTAAACATCTTTATTGAAATATAATTTAAGCATCATAAAATCTACACGTAAAGTGCATAATTAAATGGTTTTAATACAGTCACAGAGTTGTTCCCCCATTGCTAATATATAATCCAAGAACATTTTCATCACTCTGAAAAGAAATCCTGTACCTATTAGGAGTCACTCTTCACTTTTGATTCGAAAACATATACAGCTGCAGTAATCAAACAATGTGTTACTGAGGCTAATGAAAGTACACATAGTTCAAGGAAATACAATTAAAATTCAGAAATAAACCCTTGTGTATATAGTCAACTGATTTTCAGTAAGGGTGTCAAGAAAATTAAATGGGAAAAGAACAGTACTTTCAACAAATAATGCTGGTGTTAACTGAATATCTGTGTACAAAAGAATGAAGCTGGATCTCAACATCATATCTTACACAGGAACCAATTAAACAGATTATAGACATAAATGTAAGAACTAAAATTGTATATATTTTAGAAGACAACATGAGTGAATAGTCATGATATTGGACTGGGTAATAATTTCTTAGATATGACACCAAAAGCACAAACAACAAAAAGGAAAAAAAAGGGGCGCCTGGGTGGCTCAGTGGGTTAAGCCGCTGCCTTCGGCTCAGGTCATGATCTCAGGGTCCTGGGATCGAGCCCCGCATCGGGCTCTCTGCTCAGCGGGGAGCCTGCTTCCTCCTCTCTCTCTGCCTGCCTCTCTGCCTGCTTGTGATCTCTCTCTATCAAATAAATAAATAAAATCTTTAAAAAAAAAAAGGAAAAAAAATCATTTGGACTTACTCAAAATTCAAGTTTTATTTTGTAGCATCATCAAGAAAGTGAAAAGATAACCACCAGAATAGAAGAAAATATTTGAAATTTATGTATGTGATAAGAAACTAGTGTCTAGGATACAAAAAGAACTATTTAATGAAAAAAATAAAGATAAATAATTAAAATGTGCAAATGATTTGATTTTTTTTTTTGCAATTTTGATAATTTGCAAAGAAGATGTAGAAATGGTCACTAAGCATATGAAAAGATAATCAAAGTCATTAACCATTAAGGAAATGCAAGTTGTAACTGAGGTACCACTTTATATCCACTAATATGCTTATAATCAAGAACACAAATAATGAATATTAAAGAATATGTGGAGAACCTGGGCCCTTTATACATTACTGATGGGAATATAAATGGCAGGAAAAATTATATATATATATATAAATGGTGTATATATATATATGTGTGTGTGTGTGTGTATGTGTGTGTGTGTATATATAAATATATATGTATATATATACCATATATATGGTATATAAGTATATAATATATATATATATATAATATACCATTTATACACACACACACACACACATAAAATTTATGTATATATGTAAATGGTAGAGTCATTTGGGAAACTGTCTGGCCCTCAAAGGTTTAAGTAATGTAGTTATAATATGACCCAATGATTCCATTTCTTTTTTTTTTTTTCAAGATTTTATTTATTTATTTGACAGAGAGAGAGAGCATAAGTAAGCAGAGTAGCAGGCAGAGGGAGAGGGAGAAGCAGGCTTTCCCCTGAGCAGGGAGCCCAATACGGGCCTCAATCCCAGCACCCTGGGATCATGACCTGAGCTGAAGGCAACTGCTTAACCAACTGAGCACCCAGGCACCCCTGATGATTCCATTTCTAAGCATACACCCAAATAAATTAAAACATGCCCTTCTCTGGCCATCTGTACCCCAACGTTTATAGCAGCAATGGCCACGGTCGCCAAACTGTGGAAAGAAGCAAGATGCCCTTCAACGGACGAACGGATAAGGAAGATGTGGTCCATATACACTATGGAGTATTTTGCCTCCATCAGAAAGGATGAATACCCAACTTTTGTAGCAACATGGACGGGACTGTAAGAGATTATGCTGAGTGAAATAAGTCAAGCAGAGAGGGTCAATTATCATATGGTTTCACTTATTTTTGGAGCATAATAAATAACATGGAGGACATAGGGAGATGGAGAGGAAAAGGGACTTTAGGGAAATTGGAAGGGGAGATGAACCATGAGAGACTATGGACTCTGAAAAACAATCTGAGGGTTTTGAAGGGGAAGGGGTGTGGTGCCCTTCTCTATCTTTTAAATGCATATTTAAAAAATCAACTCATATAATATGTTCTTTATCTTAACCTATGTCTAGCATGGTAGTTCATAGACTTCTTGAGGGTAAAAACTGTTTCTTATGCATTTCTGCATAAGTAACAAGTGAATAGAAATAGAAAGTCATATTAAGTAGGCAAACTTATACTTTAAGGTATAAAGTTACAAAGCAGGTATCTGGTACAAGGTAGGCATCAAAAATACCTTCAACTAGGAGGGTACCATAAAGTCCTGCCCATTAAAACTTTAAGGAGGATCAGTTGGTGGTCATTTGAGACTTCCATTAGTGAATATTGGGTTGAACAGACAGTTTCAGGAAGATTAGCAAAGAAAGAACTCAAGAAACCTAAATGTTTTTAGCTTCTCAATTTTCTTGTATACCAGTTAAAATTCACATAGTAAATTTTATATCAGAGTGTCATCATGCACTTGTTCCAACTTCCGTGTAAGATTGTTTGAAATTAATGAATTTTTTTTGAAATGAGTATCCTCAAATATCTCCAGATCTATGAAAAAAATCCAATTTCTAGTTTTCTCTTCATAACCCTGGCACCTACAGCACAAAAATATATGATTTTATGAAAAGGCATATGTATGTAATCTAATAGAATTGGTTGAATTAGAAGCAGCTAGAAGGATGAAAGATAATGGAAGAGAAATTTTCAGGAAAAGAAGAGAAGCAAGTAGAGGGATGCTGCAAATCATACTTTCAACATCATGATATTTTGAGCTGAGTTTGTCATGAGATGATGCACCATGAAAGAAGTGTCCATCCAGAAGTCAGGCCAACTCTGATCACAACCAACAAGTGATGTGAAGAGGCATGATGTCTTCAGAAGGTCATAGAACGGCCATGCAAAAAAGTGACATATTCTTTTTTTTTTTTTTTTTAATTTTCACATATGCAACAATTGGGTCATGACATAAGTCCTGATCATCTTCTCATCTAAATATTTGATTTTGATTTGGGGTGAAAAATTCTCCTTGTTCTTTTGAGTGTAGTGGTGTCTGAAGGACAGTGCTCAAGGTCTGACTATGATACCTCTGATAACATAAATACAATTCAACAGGTATGCTTGTGCTTTATAATACTATTGATCAGTCACTCTTCCACTGCAAATGTCAACTTCATCTGCATAGGAGCAAGGTAACAACCTTTGTCCCTATGATCCCATGATGCAGGTACCGAACATAACTTTAGCCATATTCAGGCTTGGTTGAATCTCAGTGACTTACTGAATATCAGTTATAAGTTCTCTCTCATATCTCTATAAAATGTATTATACTCTGAGTTAAGAGTATGTATAACCAAAAAGTAGCTGGTGACCACTAACATATACAAAGAGCTTTGAATTCACTTGAAAAACAAAGTTGTGGTAAGGAGATGATCTTCAGGCTCCTATTTTGAGCAAGACTAGTAATATCCTACTTAATTTATCTTTAAAAACTTCTCATTGTGTTCCTCCATATCATTGGACAATTTCAAGATCCTCATAGGTACCCGGAGGAAATTCTCAAGTGTTTTTCAATGTAGCTTTTCAAGATAAGGAGAGAAGGAAGCTCTGTTTTTGTGACCTTTCAGTCTCCAGTACTGTTCCTGAATTAGCTAGATAATTAGCTAGTTTTTTTTTTTTTTTTTCTGGCTTCTCTTTTACCATGGCTTTTCTAATGAGCCATACATCCCATACTCTGAAGTCCAGTAGTACCATCAAAGAAAATTAAGTATAAAAGTCAAACAAAACTTTAATGAAAAGAACATGCTTCAGGTGACTCTGTTATCTGTATTCTGAGTCTGATTTGTCTCTCATAATTCAAGGTCCTCTAGTCAAAATACAAGCTTTTTGGAGTGCCACCATTCTTTTAAAAAAGTCGATCAGCCTGGGGAATTCTTTTTTTTTTTTCTTTTTACTAATAAACTAGAAAAATGATCTTCACCCATGAATGTATAATATCTATCCTTACATTGCTTAGTGTTTCTACACACATACATTGGCTCCCAACATCTAGTTAGGGAACATTTCCTGCTGTGAAACAATACTCAAGTATTCTCAATACTCCCTATTAACTTTGACTCTCTCAATGGCATTCCTTCTTTATCTGCTATCATTTTGTTCTCGCTTCTCCTTTTTCTTTGACTTGAAGCCATTATAAGAACATTTGGCTAATAGTTACTTAGAGTGATTAACTTAGGTCATTTAACTTAGGTCATTGTGTTCATTCTTCAAGGGGCTGGGGTATGTAGTTGCCTCTGAAAAACAGAGTCTCAGGGCCCTTGGGTGGCTCAGTTAGTTAAGCAGCTGCCTTTGCCTCAGTCATGATCCCAGGGTCCTGGGATGGAGTCCACATAGGGACTCACTGACCAGGGATCCTGCTTCTCCCTCTGCCCCTCCCCATTGCTCATACAAGCATGAGTGCTCTCTCACTCTCTCTCTCTCTCCCCCTTGCAAAAATAAATAAGATCTTTAAAAAATCCCCACAAAACAAAAACAGAATCTCGGACTTTACCAAAATAATGACAGAAAAATTAGAGGGCCAGTGGTTCTGAACGTCTATCCTGAGGACCATATTTTTAGTTATTTCTGCTTAATCATAGTAGTGGCCTACACCCTTCTCACAAGATTTCTCACAATGATATCTTCAAATACCTAACATGTTAGAGCTCTTCTACATTTAGCTGACAAAATTAAATCAACAAAAATTTCAGGAAAGAAAGGTAGAAGTACTTGATTTATCTGAGACATTATGGTTGATTTCCAGTAAGCAAATACAATTTGAGGAATTCTAAATCTGTGGTACATAGAATATAATTTATTTTTTTAAGATTTTATTTATTTATTTGATAGACAAGATCACATGCAGGCAGAGAGGCAGGCAGAGAGAGAGGAAGGGAAGCAGACTCCCTGCTGAGCAGAGAACCTATGTGGGGCTTGATCCCAAGACCTTGGGACCATGACCTGAGCCGAAGGCAGAGGCTTTAACCCACTGAGCCACCCAGGTGCCCCGGAATACAATTTATTCTTAAGCTTCTGTCAAAGAGTACTTGAAATTTTCTATTTGTTCTTCTGTGGAGTGTATATGTGGGTTTTCAGACTGAATCTTGGTTGAATTTGCTCCACTATCAGAATCCTAATCTAGCCAGGTGTAGGCTAGCGTGAACACTGGCCAGCTACAAAACCAAACAAGTAAAACAATAGCAAAACACATTTTTTTTAATTTTATTTTTTATAAACATATAATATATTTTTATCCCCAGGGGTACAGGTCTGTAAATTGCCAGGTTTACACACTTCACAGCACTCACCATAGCACATACCCTCCCCAATGTCCATAATCTCACCCTCCCTCCCAACCCCCTTCCCCCCATCAACCCTCAGTTTGTTTTGTGAGATTAAGAGTCACTTATGGTTTGTCTCCCTCCCAATCCCATCTTGTTTCATTTACTCTTCTCCTACCCCCTTAACCCCCCATGTTGCATCTCCACTTCCTCATATCAGGGAGATCATATGATAGTTGTCTTTCTCAGATTGACTTATTTCGCTAAGCATGATACCTTCTAGTTCCATCCACGTCGTTGCAAATGGCAAGATTTCATTTCTTTTGATGGCTGCATAGTATTCCATTGTGTATATATACCACATCTTCTTTATCCATTCATCTGTTGATGGACATCTAGGTTCTTTCCACAGTTTCACTATTGTAGACATTGCAATAGCAAAACACTTTTGAACTAACTTGCTTTCTTCTATTTTGGCTTATTACAATCATTTTTCTCAGAAGTTTGATATCAAAATCTGGCTAAGGCAAATTCACCTACTTAGGTTGAAGGCAGTATGGTCCTAATTCTTGGAATTGTGCTCATGGGAGGAAATTCCTTAAGAGAAATATCTCCTTTGCATTTATCTCCAGTTGCCTGTACTTGGCAGTGAGCTTGCCTGGTGATTGTCAATTCCAAAACACCACACATTGTCAGAATGATGTATGGACTTTCTGGGTCAGCATAGTAGCATCTGCAACAAACACCTGATATGCCCCCATTTACTATGGCTCTGACACAGACATCTCTTTCTTTTCACTTGCCTCTTTGCTTTGTGTAGACTTGTGCTGTTTGTTTTAGATAATCCCTGCATCAATAAGGGCCCAAACACTTTGGAAAAAGAAAACAAAACAGAATAGCAGTGGGTTTATTGAAAATGAAAGATGACCTCTTAAAGAAGAGGTAATCCACTTAAGAAGCATAATCATTCAGTATAGATATGGGGATCAATTGAAGCAATGTATAAAGTTATTAGGCTTGATAATGCTTATGGAAAACATAATAATAGCTACCATTTATTAAATCACTATTGTGGGTTTAACTTGGTACCAGTAGCTTTACACATAATATAAATCATCCCTGTTATTGGTACTGTGTACGGTATATGAAGAGCCTCCTATGCATGTGCTCCTGACCTAGATGCCACTTGCCCCTTCTGTTTGTGGAAGAATAGTCTTTACTCATATCATGCTGTGCATGCTACAACTTATTCTATCACCCTTACATATATGGCGTCTGTCTAATGGAATGCACTGAATGCAAAGATATTCTTCACTCCTTGTTTAATAGTATCTATTACTGGCATTAGGTTAAATTTTTATGCACATTGTTGATGAAAATATCAGCCACTATATGACAAATGCCTTCTGTTTGCTAAACAAGCTACCAGTTTCATTCAAACAGGTACAATGAGTGTGTTAAAAGTTTTGACAGGTAAGGAAACTGAGGTTGAGAGACATTAAATATATCATCCAAGGTCACACAGCTGGTAAATTCAGGGGCTTTGAACTGAATCTGGATTAGTCTGATTCTGTAGCATGGGCTTGTTCCAATCTGTCCCAGTTTGTGTGTGTGTGTGTGTGTGTGTGTGTGTGCGTGTGCATGAACGCAAGTTACACATTTTATGCTAACATACATTTCTTTAAGGCTCTTGACAAAAGATTCATAACTTATAGCTGAACTATTTTTTTAAATACTTGTTTTCTCTCCTTTTTTTAAAGATTTTATTTATTTATTTGACAGAGATCACAGTAGGCAGAGAGGCAGGCAAAGAGAGGGGAGGGAAGCAGTCTCCCTGCTGAGCAGATGGCCTGATGTGGGGCTCAATCCCAGGACCCTGAGATCATTACCTGAGCCAAAGGCAGAGGCTTAACCCACTGAGCCACCCAGGCACCCCTATAGCTGACCTTTTTAACAGTCTTTTCAGAACTAAAATTATACATTATTTATAGCAAAAGAAGTCCTTAAAAACTAATTCTGATTTATCAAACCATGATTAAGGTGTTAAGATTTGATTTGCACTTAAAAAGTATATTTTTAAAATTCTCATTCAAGGGAAGACTATTTTTCTTACCTATTTCATGTATGGGAAACATAAATCAGCAGCCAGGAAGATAGCAATCATGTCCACTTATAAGTTAAAAAAAAATACCCACAATGAAACAAAGAAGCCAAACTAAGTTTATTTAAAGCATGGCAAGTACACAGGAACCACCATTATCTACAGTCAGAAATAAAACAAAGCAAAACAAAAGACCACACACAGTTGTGACTGCTTTAAGCACTGATGCACTAATCACTACCCTTCTGTTTTATGGGCTCAGCTCTAACCAATAACTCCATTATTTATGCTTAACATGCCTACAATAATTATGGTGGAGGCATTTAGCTCAGCCGTGCATATTATTACATTCCCAGTATTTCTAGGTCATGAAAAAAAATCTTTATGAAAAGATATAAGAAATTGAACTACCACATTGCTTTAATCATGGCCAACATCAGATACAGTTACAAGTGTTTTTTTACTATCTGTCTGGACCCTTGGAGAATTCCAGTTCCCATACCCAGAGACCACTGACCTTTGGCAATGCAAGTCTATTGAATCCTTCATCTCATATTAACTATGGCTCCCTGACTAATTCCTTGATACCCATGAATCTCATCTGATTGCCTTATTTTAGCCAATGCTTTGCCCCAAATCTTGTGCCCTGACTCTTATTATTATTATTCTGATAAAATTTTAAAAAAGTCTTTCTAAAAAGTGAGTCTTTCTACCCCATTGGGACAACTTTCTCCGGCTGCCTTTAGAAAGCCCAGTTCATGCCAATTAGGTATGGGTCTGATCTGCGTGGTAGATAAATATTTCAGGTTTTTCTGGGTTTTTCCCAACAGAACCAAATAGTATATTTTCCCCATTATCATCCATCTCATTTGCTCTGTGACTCTCATTTACCAGGTATGCAGAAGCATCTTTCCTGAGCTGACATTCTCTGGGTGATCAGTGAGTCATACCCTCACCTCAGCCCTATCTAACTTCTTAAATTTTCTTCTACACTTCCTGATGACTCAGCTCTCACAGAAAAGAAATGTGAAAAATTACTCACAAGGGATCAAGACAAAATGGCAGTGGGGTGGAAGGGATGCTTTTAGGCAAAACTACTTCAATTTACCCTCAAATCACAAATCTACTCCTAGGGTAAGGTTTGAATTAAGAGCAATCCAAATTATTATAGACATACCTTAGATTTAAAATTTCTTCATGAATCATATTTTAGGTATTAGGAAGAAAAGGAAGTTACAGTGCATAAATGTAGAGCTCCATAGTAATAAATTGCACTTATCAACTTAGTACAAAGTTTGCTTAATTCTCTTTTTAATAATTTGAATAATGTTAGAATTGTCTTGATTTTATAGAGGTGGGAGTTAGTATTAGAAAAATTTTGTGATTGCTGTAAGTTCACATAACAAGTAGGTGAATGAGCATGGATTCATGGCCAGGTTAACTTGTCTTCAAAGATGGCATTTCTGTCTCATTATGAATTTCTTAGGAAAATGACTTTAGGAAAAATGTAAGTTAACAAAGTTGTTTTTTTGTTTTGTTTTGTTTAATTACAGATGTACATTCTCCTGGCCCTCTTTCCTTCTCTATACAGAATTATCCTTAATTAGGTTCCTCATTCACCCATTAATAATCTAATAATAACTATCTGTACCTTCAATTGATTTTAAATCATCATATGCCCTCCACTAAGAGACTGTGGGATGAGAAATTACAGGGTTTTTTGTTTTGTCTGCTTGTTTGTTTGTTTATTTGTTTCTTAAATATTACTGAGGCACCAGTGATCTCCCAATTAGAAAAAAAGATTTGAGAGAAAAAGGACTGAATATTCCACATAGGCAACCAAATTAGACAGTAGAGGTTCTAGAAGAGCTGTTGTTGTATTTGGCAGTAGAACAAATTCAGTGTTCATCAGCTGATGGTAATGGTACCACTTTGCTTCATGATAACTGAGGGACAGTTTAGAGTAGTGATGGATTAAATCATGGATAAAACTTTTTAATAAGACCAAGATAAACTGGATATTCAGGGTAGTCAGAGGTCAAGACAGTGGTGGGTATGCAATTGAGGATGTATCAGGAGAAGAGTTGAGAAAAAATCAGCAACAAAAAAGATGGTATTTAGCCTGTGACAAAGACTTTGGTTAACACTATTGCTGTCTTCAAATACTTACTGGCCTGTATTAAGAAGAAATTGTTGGGCTTCTTTCTGTTTTGTAGCCACAGAATGAAAAACTAAGATCTACAAGTGGAAATTATTAGGAGCTAGATTTGGGCTTAATGGAAGAAAGGACTATCAAATAATTTACATTGTCCTGAAATGGAATGAACTGCCTGGTGAGGCAGTGAATTCCTCAGCACTGGAAGCGTGCAATAAGAGGATACATGACCACTTATCTGGAATTTATGCATCTAGTCAGAGGGTTAATACAGATGACCTAATCTCATTTTCCATTCTGGGAGCTCATGATTCGATACTTGGCTGTGTCTGTTCCAAGAATGTTTTAATGTGATTACTATAGCCTGAGCCAACACAATTTGGTGGATCTATGACCAACTCAACAGCCTCTTGATTTTTTTTTTTAGTATTTTGTTATTTGTTATATACCTTTTTGAAGTCTATTACAGTTTGAGTCAATAAATTGGCTCTCTTATGGTGATCAGTGGCTCTAGTCCCAGCTTAGCTCCTTCTTCCAACAGAGAGAGAAAGAGAGTAATCAGCCATAATGTGTATTGAGGTGAAGGCCAATCACTATTCTTAAGAATCTTTTTTTCCCTGTACACAGTCCTTTTTTTTTTTTTGTCCTATTTCCTCATTTACTATTCAAAATGTATCATGAAAATTTTTGTATAGACCAAACAGGTGAAAGATAATTAGAATCACATAGAAGGCAATTCTGAAATGGGTCTATAGCATTTTAAGGTTTTGAGCTTGTGAGAAGTGACTACAGATGCATGCAATAAATCTTAATTTATTTAGTCACAAATACAGAACTAAACAGAAATAAGACACTACAGAGCAAGAACGGATGGCATATTTCAGTAGGCATTTTACTAACCCCTCATGTCCACAAGAGGCACAACATTACCACATTTTCCATACTGGTGGGGTCCTAAAAAAAAAAAAAAAAAAAAAAAAAGCCAAAACAGCTGAATTTTTGCTAAGCCATTGTCCTTTTTACAGTGAGGTAAATGTACCCTATGATCTACATATTTCCATTTATGTAGGAATCTACAATAAACATTAATACATTAACTTGACATTATAACTGCAATTAATTAAAACAAAGGATAAGTAAATATAGTATTAAGAGATCCTTTGATGCTTGAAAATATTAAAACCACCTATATGATTTACTCTAAGTCAAGGCATAACTATTTTTTTTAACTTGTTTTTATTTGTCCTGAATTTCAGTATTTTACTTGCTTCTATGTGCATTTTATTGTTTTTTGGCTTAAATATTGTTTTGTTATCTCTTGGGTGTATTATGGATTTCCAACTTGCTTTGGGCCCCATCACTGTATTGCCTTGACATGCAACTCTGTCCAATCTTCTATTGCCTGTTCATTTAATTTATCTGCTGTTTATCCTCTGTTCCACATCATTAATAATAATGACAAATAAAATGCAACCAACTCTCATCCCCATGGCACCTCGCAGGGAAGCCTTCTGGCTGAATAAGCTTCTATTTATCATTTAACCTTAGATCTAGACTGTTGGCCATTCTTCAATCCATTAGACTGTGCTTCAAATATAAACCAGCCTGCATTCATGATTTCTAATTATTTAACAGAACCCAGAAATGTTGGATCTTTTTGTTAATTGTTAATGTTAATCATAAGAAATCAGGGATGAAGTAGTTTGATTAGCAGCAATTTGTATTTTCTTCATCATAAATACATTATATTCTTGGAGCAAATAAATTTGATTTCATCCATATCTGTTAATTAGTCCAATGGTGGGTATTAAATATTATGGTTGGTGAGGATCAGATATTGTTTCTACATTTTGAAAACAAGTACCCCAGTAGATTTATGCCATTTTTTATTGCTTTTTGAATTAGAGACATTTTTGATGCAAATAACAGAGGTGTGAGGCATGTATCAGTCACAGCTTTTCAAGATACTTAGCTTCCTGTCCCTTGTCTACCTCATAGGGAAGATTCGTCTGTAATTTATTAATGTAGTTGGTCAAAGAATCTTAATTATTTATAATTGAGTGTCCAACACTCACAAGGAGGAAGGGTTGTTTTGCAAAATATAGCCTTGTTGAGATATCTCCCTGAAAGATTATGTTTCATTTTCTCTTCAGTTTGGTAAATCAAAATAATAGCATTACTTGACCGATTTTCTTCTTTTAAAAAATTTTAACAATTTGCCAATCGTCTTAGAAAATTACCTTTTTTCCTCAAATATTAACCCCACTTATTTCCAGACTTTACATTTTTAGAGGATTTGTTTTCAGTACATTTCAACTCTACTTGAATTTTTAAAATATCATATTTTATCAAAAAAAATTATTGAGTAATCTTTAAAAATACAAAAAGAAAAGTATCTTTCAATTGCTTGTCTTCATTCTCAGACAAAATTATTATTGACTTGGGGAATGGTCTTGTTTGGTTATTGCCTTGATTATATTATCAAAATTATAATCATAACATTATGTAACTCATGATAAAGAACTTTGTAAAAGCTTCAAGATGCCCAGAATATGTAAAAAATTTAATAAATTCAGTGTCATTAGTTCATAACTTAAGCATTTAACTGGGTGTTAAAGGGGGACCTTGTTTGAATTTTATGAAATACTGGAATAAATTTCATGATAGTTAAAAGATGTTGACAATATACATAAACCATATTGTGTGTGTGTGTGTGTGTGTGTGTGTGTGTGTGTGTGTGTGTGTACACATACATATATATAAATAAACTGGCCAGAAAATCAGATCATGACATCTATGAACTTCTCAATGATCTGTGATTTTATGATTCTCAATGATTCAGTGGTTCTATGGACTGGTCCTATTAGTTGTGTCTGATTTGCAAAAAAAAAAAAAAAAAAAAAAAAAGTTGTGTCTGATTTGTTTATTCTTATAGGATATAAGAAGAATGTACCTTTGCACTGTATTCCTCAGAAAATATATCCTATTTTCCTACAGAGAAATAAGTAAATTGTCCAATTCCATCTAAGTCTATCAATAACTTCCATATGATCTGGAACCCTGGAGTGCAAAGAGGATTATTCTGGACAGCTAAAGTTTCCATGTAAACAAAACTTTAAAAAGTAATGATTTTAGTTAGTTTCTCACAAATTCCTATGCCTATATTTCTCTGAAATATTATATGATATTGAAAAGTGCCCAGTAATAACATCACTTATATCCTAAACATAGTAAATTTAAAGGTCAAAGTTGAAAAGGGGTCATGTATGTCAGAAGTGACAACAAAAAAACCCACAATGTACAAAAGTATATGTTTAAATAAGCAGTTTTATTTTATGGAACATACAAAAGACTACTTGGGAAAATCATTTTATATGTTAATGAAAAATGAGGTCAGTTAGGTTAATCAAGTTTACTTATTAGCATTGATAGTAAGGCTGAGATGTGGAGATTGTTGTAATAGGAAATAAGGAAACCTAGATGATTTTTGATGAGATACCTGGAAAAAAAAAAGAGTTTAGAATAATAAATCAGCCTGGGAGAATCTAGGTGTGAGTGTGTATGAGTAGCCATAGGGGTGTCTTTTTAATAGTTTTTAAATTTTAATTTTCAAGGTGAGGTTGATGATTTCCACTGATACTTGGGTGAAATAGACATAAACCAGGATTTCATCAAATATATAAAGGCCAGAATGCCAGACAAAAAAATAGTAGGGTGAAGTGATATTCATACAAAAAAATTGCCACATTTGGATGAAAGAAAATGGTAATACAAAGATTATTGTAAATTTTGGCCTAAATGAGTTAAATAATTTTAGGACCTAATCAAGAGTGAAAACATTCAGATGTAGTGTTACTTTAGGTTTTGGCCAAAAGTTCAATCTTACATATGTGGAAATTATTATAATGAGGAGGCACATATATAAGAGGAACTATAATAGAGAATAGTTATAACCAACATTAACTATTTCTATTACAACTACTGTTTTAACATCTTTATTTTCATTAATTCATTCAATCTCTCCATTAGCCCTAAAAGATACGTAATACCACTATCCCGATTAATAGATGACAATACTAAAGTACTTAGAGTTAGAATAATCTCCATGACACAGCTTGTTAATGACAAACTTGAGATTCAAACCAGAAAGTCCAACTCATGAGCCTGTTCATTTTATCACTAAATTACAGATGCAAGGCTGGTAGGATTTTAACAGGGAAATATATCTAGAGAGACATTAAGGGTCAGGGTGCAGGGCAAGTGAGGGTCCTATGGCCCAAATTTAGGGAGATATGTGCATGATCCTGAAAGAAAGTCTCTTTAAAATTTAGTCCTTAGAAGACTTGCTCTCAAATAATTGTGGTCGTGAGACAAAGACCTGAAGATACTTAACATGGACACATACTTTATAAGATTAGCAGTGTACAGGTAAGAGGAAGGATCTAGGAAGTAAATCTCAGATGTCAACACAGGGTCAGAAAAAGACCCAGAACATGACAGAGTTGGAATCCTGAAAGAGTTAGGGGTCAAAGTGAGACAATTTTCAGAAGCAAAGATTGATAAAGAGTTTGTTCCAGTTATAAGTTCTGTGTTACAAATTGCCTCAAAATTTAGTGACACAAAGAATTTATTGATTTTATTGAATTTGTGGGTCAGAAGAATTGATACAAGCCATGGTGGGTTTAGATCATCTTTGTTCCATGATGTTTGCAGCCTCCTCTGGGAAGAAGCAAAATCTGGAGGAACTTAGAAGCTATAATCTGGAATCATCTGAAGCTTATTCACTTACATCTGGTAATGGAGCCTGGCAGTCAACTAGGACATTAGCTGGGCTTCTAGTCTGGAACACTAGACACAGCCTTGAATTGTGGGCTCTTATAGCATGGTGGCAGGGCTTGAAGGGAAAGTATGCCAACACAAAGAGCCAGGAAGAAACTACATTCCTTTTATGACCCAGCTTTGGAGGTCACATAGCATCGTTTTTGTCACATTCTATTTGTCAGAGTACTCATAGTCCTACCCAAAGGGAGGGAAATAGACTATCACTTGATGAGGAGTGAAATGTTCTCAAAGAGCATGGAGGAATAGAAATGAGATTTTTGGAAAATGCAGAACCTGTATAATCATCTATAAAGGATGGCATGAAACATGCTCAAAAGAATGGCAAAGCTGGTTCATTTGGCCTTGGATTTGAATTAATTTATTTCAGGATAATCATGGATAGAGGGCTCTTGCTTAAGAAAAGTTATGGACAACTAATATACATTGGTCACTCATTTGAGAATTCTGGTGGCTAGAGAATAGCAGTTGGAAAGAAGAGCAAGATTGAGTATTTCTCAAAAGTGATCAGGAAGTCCTCAAATATTCAGTTAAAAACAAACTTTGTGATACAAATGTTAGAAAGAAGAGGTAAAGTTTTCTGGAGGAAGGAAAAAATGTTCTTTGTGTTCCTACAATAGACTGTGATAGGTGTTTCAGGTGTAATCTCATTGAATCCCTGCAACATGGTAACTACATTTTTTTTTCTTTTTTTCCAGGTCTTTATTTATATTACAGTTAACAGTGTAGTAGTAGATTCAAATATACAATATAGTGATTCAACATTTCCATACATCACCCAGTGCTCATCACAAGTGCCCTCCTTAATATCCATCACCTATTTAACCCATCTTCCTGTCCACCTCCCCTCTCACACATATTTTAAAACTTCTTCTATATATAGAAAATGGAAACTGTCCAGTTCTGATTATTTTATTAATTTATAGATTAAGCAATAGAGTTGGATTTATGGTGGGCATGACTCTAAAGTTTGTATTCTTCAACTGATGTGTGAGGTACCTGAAGAGAACTACAATCAGATTGGGTCACTGTGACAATGGCTTTCCTAAAATTATTTTGCAATAAGGTTTTCAGTCCAATATCACTGGTTCATTATGATTCTGGTTCAGACTATATCTCCTTTTATTTTTCCACTGTGATTAGTTAGACAGAATATAAATTGAAAGTAAATAGCAGACCAGTAAGATATTCTCATAAATATTTAGAATTGGGTGAGAAGGTAGTATGCATGTATTAATAAGAGTAAACACTTAGAGTAAGGGAAGGAAAGAAGAACTGTTGAGAAGCAAACAAACTAACAAACAAAACCAATATAAAACAAATAATAACTAGTGATTTCCTTCAATTTCTAGACATTGTGCTCAGAAGTTGGTTCCACAGAAATGCTGCTATACCCTTCTCAGGTTTCTGATGTCTGTGGTATAAAAAGGAAAGGTGTATTGTCCAAAGTGACTCATCTAGGTAAAGCTGAACCACAGTTAAATTCACAATATTCAAACTCCAAAGCTCTTTTCATGCTGCCTTCTTTGAGAAATAAAATGGTGACTTTACATTAAGACAAATGTTTAAATAAAATTTTTAAATAATCTTTTATATTTGTCAAGTTGGTACTGATGTCTTACATCTCAAATTACAGAAATCAATTTATAACAATTGGCCATGGCTGTCAAACATTTCTACACCTCTTTCAAGCAACAGCACTTGTAACTTTTCTGTGCAACTGCCCCTTTTCAAGGATGTTTGTATAGTGATCAGCCTAGGAAGATGGAGACTTGCCTCCCTCTGGAGAAGAGGGAAAGGGAGGATTGTTTATTTTCCAGTATAATAAGGATCATATCTCCCACCAGGGTAAATGTTGGGCAACTTTTCTTGGAGCCTAGTAAAAAAGATTCGGATTCCCTAAACTCAGGGTTCCTTAGCTATAGCATGAATTCACTGCATGGATAGCACCTGGGTCTCTCTACTTTTCCTCTGTGAAAGTAAGGTGGGAGCAACAAGGAAAATCAAAAGGATACAAAGCTAATGCTGTATGCTTTTGCCATGAACAAACATCTTTGTTTCTGACCCAGGAAACTTGTGTCTTCTCTCAGGGCAGTGAAACTGTGACATGCAACTTTGTTAGCTTCTGAGTATGTAAAATCTTTGACTCTTCACAGATATTTTACAATAGATATAATGTATGTTTTCCATGTGGAAATAAATATTTCACTACTTATTTTTTTCCTTTTATAGGTATCTAATTTTTAAGAGAAATTTGAAGGTTATTTTGAATTTCTCAAGTAAGGCAGGAAATGAGTCCACAAGATAAGAAAGAATAAACATGAGGTAGGAAAAAAAATAATAAAAGCCATAGGTGACTATGAGAAAATATTTTACAACTAAATCTAACTTCTATGCATCCATATGTATACAAACATCTATCCATCTTTATGAAAATGGCAAGATTTCATTCTTTTTGATGGCTGCTAATATACCATTGCATGTATATATCACATCTTTATCCACTCATCTGTTGATGGACATCTGGACTTTTTCCATACTTTGGCTATTGTGGACACTGCAGTTATAAACATTGGGGTGCAAGTGCTGCTTCGAATCTCTATGTTTGTATTTCTTTGATAAACATCTAGTAGTACAATTGCTGGGTCATAAGGTAGTTCTACTTATAACTTTTTGAGGAAACTCCATACTGTTTTCCAGAATGACTGCACCAGTTTGCATTTTCACAAACAACATAAGGAGGTTTCCCTTTCTCAGCAAACTTGACAACATCTGTTTACTGACTTGTTAATTTTAGCCATTCTGACTGGTGTAAGGTGGTATCTCATTGTGGTTTTGATTTGCATCAAAAAAAACACCAAAAAAAACATTATTTGATTCCCTAATGTGGAGTGATGTTGAACATTTTTTCATATGTCTGTTAGCCATTTGTATGTCTTTCAAGAAATGTCTATTCATGTTTTCTGACCATTTCTTAACCAGATTTTTTTGTCTGTTTGTTTTGGGTGTTGAATCTACACATAATATACAGAGTTTGTGTCAGATAGTGAAGGAAAGAGTGATGTTAGGGAATAACTTCACCCAATTGATCAAATCAAAATTTTCCAGGGAATTTCTTTTTTCTTTTGTTCTTGTGTTTAGAAAATGAATACTCAGTAACTCTTTAACTTAAAACTAATGACTGAATTCCATAATATGCAAATATCACTGGAAGAAGATGGATATCTAAGAAAACCCCTCTCACTGACAAGTATGGGTTCTCAAATTAGTTTGCACAAGAGAGGAAACAGAAGCCTCCTCACATCAGTGTTTAAACATAATGATTTCCAAGAGTCAAACAGTTTGGAAAAGAAAATGTTTAATTTACACAATCTCTTCAGGTCAGAGTAAAAACAGTCCTGTGAGTACTGGAAAAAAATGCATTATGATTTCATTATGTATTTATATTTTTATCAGAAAATCAGTTGGAGTACAATTTCATGAAATAGGTATTTATATAAAGAAAAGAGGCATGCCACTAGAACATATTCTTGATTCATAGAGAAGAGAAAACCTAGGGTGTACTGGCCTTTGTGAATATTCTTAAATGGTTATAGCAGTTAATAATTGAAATTCATGTGTGCCACACATCAGGAATATGACTGATCAGAAAATCATCTAGTGAGGACTCTAAATAGATGTATAGCAACCGCTACTGTCTATGGATCAGGGTTCCCATCACTTCACCACATCCAGATAAATGGACTTTTTGCCATCTCTATTCAATGTGCTGTCTATGAGCCAGCAACCTATCTTCTCACTACTGCAAATGTTGTAAATGTAGAAACTCAGGCTCCCCTCAGACCCACTGAATCAGAATGTTAACAAGATCACATACACAATAAATTTTGAGAAACCACTGGGTAAATAGAATACCTTGATTCTGTCTCTCTCCTCTCTTTCTCAATTTTCCACTCTAAGGAGAAATCTTTCAAAATTGCAAATCTTATCACAGATCTTCTAATGACAGCACATTAGCAGATAAAACCTAGACTCTGTGGTATTCTGTATAAGATAATCTAGATTTTGCTCCTCCCTTTCTCCAACTCCATGCCTCTTCTACCTGTTAAATTTCCCCAAAACCTAAGTGATAACATCTTCTTAGCATCCCCAGACCAAATACACATGTATGTGTGCCTGCACACACATGTGCCCCATCATTTCAACACACTCAATTAGTTAGGGTTTGGTAAATATGACTTGCCATTATGTGCCCACTTGTCTTCACACAAGATAATCCTGCTGTGTGAAATGACCTTTTCTTTTTTGTCTATTGGACCTTAGCTCAACTATCAATAATCTCTTTCATCTCTCCCACTCTTAGAAACCCTTTCAATCCTCTTAAGTCCTGAGGTCCATTTCCTTGTAGCCACTCACAGCCCACCTCCTCTCAGGCACAGTTGGTCCAATTATTTAATTTAATCCCATCTGCCTTCTCTTAATTCCTTCTGCTACTCTCACTCATAAACCCAAACAAGCAATTCTTCAACCGGTTGTAGATTATTATTATTATTATTATTATTTTACCTCTTGAACATTCTACAGCTGTTTCCTGGTTGTGTGCTTTGTTTATTTAGTTAGTATCATCTTCTCATTATCTCTAGTCCAAACCAGATTAATTCCAACCTCATTACATTGATCAGTTTGTTCCCCATAGCTGAAAGAGCACCTTTCTTCTTTTTGGGAAGTTAAATATTACTTGTTCTTAAAGATACAATAAATATTCCACCTTTTCCATAAAACAAGTTTTTTTTAAAAATATATTAACCTTATAAAATGGTAACATTAATAAAATATGGCAGAGTATTGATTGCAAAACAACTCTGATGTAATAATATACTCTCACATTTTTCAGTACTTTTGTGTGCAGGTACTATATAGGTAAACACACACACACACACACACACACACTTTTTCTTTTCCTGCTTTTAGATTAAAAGTCATTTGAGGTTAGGGTTTGAGGAACCTGCACTCAGGATTATACTTCCCTGCATCCTCTTAACAGATCTTCTGTATTTTCTCTTGAATACAACAGTTCATTTTGTTTATCTCAATCCCCTTGCCTTGGATCTATCCTTGCTTCTTTCCTGTATTATTAAAATCAACTTCTTTTTAAAATTTATTAATTTAATTTTTTTTTTAAATTTCAAGATTTTATTTAAATTCAAATTAGTTAACATATAGAGTACTGGTGGTTTCAGGAGTAGAATTTAGTAATTCACCACTTACACACCCAGTGCTCATCACAACATGTGCCCTACTTAATGGCCATAACCTATTTAGCCAAGCCCTCTGTGGCTTCCCCTCCACGAACCTTCAGTTTCTTCTCTGTAGTTGAGTCTCTTATGGTTTGCCTCCCTCTCTGTTTTTATCTTATAAAAATCAACTTCTAATTTCCCATGTTGCTTCCAACCTTCAAACTCCTCTTCAAGTATGTCCTTGTTATTTTCTTGCCCTAAATTTTTCTGTGTGGCTTATTATTTCCAGAATTTAGCATTAACTAGTTAGCAAGAAACAGGAAGCCCAGAATGATGTGACTCATGTTGTAGGTCTTTTTTTTTTTTTTCTTTTCTATGTGTGCAAGGACCCTCTCAACTGCAATGACCTTGAGTTCTCAAATTAAGTCAAACCATTTTTCCAGTTTTTTCCCCGAGATCATATGTTCTTTTGTTTTGTTTTTGGTTGTTTTGAAACAACCATCCTCTCTTTATCTGTCTCCTGAGCTTTCTTTTATATTCTTCCTTCAAGATGTAGCTAAATCTCTTGGAAATATTTTTTGTGCCTTGCAGGCCATTATGTACCTTTTTTTTCCCATTCTCTGATGTCATGATGTATTACTGATGTTTTTTACACTTGCCACAATGTTGCAACAATTAATTGCTAGGCTGAGTCCTTGGCTACTAGAAACATGTGTTTCTTTTCTTGTCTTTTTCTTTTTTTTAATTACTTTATTTGGTGGTAGGGGGGCACAAGGAGAGGGAGAAAGGATCTTAAGCAGACTCTACATTCAGTCCAGAGCCACATGGACTGGATATCACAGTCTAGATATCACAACCTGAGCTGAAATCAAGAATCCCTCACTTAAGCAAATGTGTCACCCAGGATCCCTGTGTTTCATTTTAATACTACAAAAGATGGAACAAAATGTTTGCTGAAAAAGTGAATGAATGATATTCCTTTCTTACATTCTTAGAATTTCCCCTGAGGTAAAATATTCAGCATTATAAGTTTTGTCTGATGGGTTCCACTATGAACATGAGGGTAAGGAATATTACTGTTATCTCCTTTGTATCAGTTGGTTATGCTGAATAACTTTCCAAGCAGGGTTTAACTGCCTCATAAATGCATGATTCAGATTTTCTGAATACTATATTTTCTCAATATCTTTCTCTCTCTCCTCTCCCACCTCCTTTTTCTCTCTCCCACCTACTTTCTCTTGTCTTTCTGCAATGACAAGATTGTACTGAATTTCTTGTTTGACTCAGAAAATTATTTTCTCATTTTGCTTCATTTGTCTACTTTCTGAGCATCATATCTGAACTGTTCTCATCTTGTCATTTCTCTGAATCAATGAATCTTAAAATGGAAAAGATAAGAGTAATGTTAGGAATAATTGAGTCCTAATCTTTCATTTTGGGAGATGAGGAAACAAACATATTGAAGGAAGAAAAAGATGGAAACATGCCCTAGAATTACAGCCTGACCCACTGTGGTTGCTCTGTGCCATTTGTTTTAGTGACTGCCATCTGAAACCCTTGCCTGTGTTAGAAATCCCTCACTTAAAAGTCAGAGTTTGGAATTTGCCTCATACTCCAGAACTGAAAATACCACATATTTTTAAAGCCTTCCTGGATACTAGGAAGGTTAAGGCTCCAGCATCAGATGCACTCACCTTAGATTTTAAGTTGGAAGCTAGTAATATTATTAAAGTGGGGCTCCCTAATTTCTGTGAGAGAAGAGGCAAGACCACTGACTGTCCCAAAGCCACATTTTCAGTCATTTCTGGCCTAAGTATTTCTCTCTTGTAAACATTTATTTTTTAGTGATAAATTAATAAAACAATACTTTTCTCACTAAATATATATAAATATATTATATATATTATATATATAATATATAATATAAATTATATATTATATATATTCTCTTCTTTTCTGTAAATATCACCCCTTTGGGTATATGCATCTTATTTCTTTATTTTTTCATTTATTTGTTGCTGCTACATTTGTTTTTCTTAAGTATGTGTGGAATCTCTAGATATTCATTTGTAGTTATGGATTAAAAGCAATACCCAACTAAGAAACCGCCATGAACTTCCTCTGTACCTGAAAAGAACATAGCCGAAGGCACCATGCTTCCTGATATCAAACTTTATTACAAAGTTACTATAAGTAAAACAATATGGTATTGACATAAACACACACATATATCAATGGAAAAGAATAGAGAACCCAGAAAAAAACCCATTCATATAGATTAAGTAATCTATTACAAGGAGTCAAAAATATAGAATGAGGAAAGGATAATCTTTTCCACAAATGGTTATGGGATAACTAGATATTTACAAGCATAGTAATAAAACTCGACTCTTATTTTACACCATATGCAAAAATAAATTTGAAATGGATTGAAGATCTCAACATGAAACCTGAAACTACAAAACTCTTGGAAGAAAACACAGGAGGTGAACTACTTAATATCAGTCTTGACAATGATATTTTTCAGTATGACACCAAAAGCAAATGTTACAAAAGAAAAATCAGCAAGTGGAATTATATCAAACTAAAAAAGCTTCTGTTTTTTTAGTTTGATATAGTTTCTGAAACTATAAACAGTTTCAGAAACTGAAAAAAGTTTCTCTTCAACTAAATGGATAAAATGGGAGAAAATACTTGAAACTATATAACTGATAAGGGGTTAATGTTCAAAGTATATAATGAACTCCTACAACTCATCAGAAGAAAAATCCCACAATCTAATAAATGGACAGAGAAACTGAATATAACTTTTTCCAAAGAAAACAGAAATAACCAACTAGTACACGAAAAGTTGCTCATATCATTAATCACATGGGAAATGCAAGCTCAAACCATAATTAGATATCACTTCACACCTGTTAGGATGTCTCTTATCAAAAAGACAGGAGATAACAAATATTGGCAAGGATATTGAGTAAATGGAACACTTATACATTCTTGATGGGAATGTAAAGTGGTACAGTTACAATGGAAAACAGTATGAAAATTCCTTAAGAAGTTAAATTACAGAACTACCATATGATTCAGAAAGCTCACATCTAGGTGTATATCCAAAGGAAATGAAGGCTGGATATCAAAAAGATATTTACATTCCCAGGTTTAACTCACTGCCCCTCAATGGCTGGATGGATAAAGATAATATGGTATAAACATAACGATGGAATATTATTCAACCATGAGAAAAAAGGAAATCTTGCCTTTTGCAACAACATGTTTGGAACTTGAGGGCATTATACTAAGTGAAATGAACCAAACAGAGAAAGACAAATACTATATGAGCTCATTTATTTGTTCACTCTTAAAAAAAAAAAAAAGAAAAAGAAATACAAACCCATAGAAACAAAGTTGAAAAATAGATGATAACATGACAAGGACCAGGAGGTGGGGAAAATAAGAAGTTCGGAAAGAGGTACAAACTTTTAGCTATAAGGTGAATATGTTCTGAGGACCCAATGTAAAAGATGGTGACTCGAGTTGATAACACTGCATTGTATAAGTGAAATGTGTTAAGGAAGTAGAACATAAATGTTCTCACATATACACAAAAGATAAATACGTGAGATGATTAATGTATTAATTAACTAAATGTGGAGAAATCTATCATAGTGCATGGATTTATCAAATCACCATGACTTACACTTTAAATATCTTGCTATTTTAAATGTCAATTATGGTTCAATAAAGTTGAAATTTAAAATTTAATAAAATAAGAGAAATAAGATGACATTATATAATTTCTGGGATTCTTTTCAGCTCTTCCTCTTATAATGTAAACTAAAAAAATGTTTTCATAAATTGGAAATCTTTTGCAACTCATGACACTTGTACCAGTTAATTCAAAGAGTAATTGTCCCTGCCAAGATGGATTGTAATAATTTCACTTTGAATATCAAAGTCCTACAAGAAGTTAAATGTCTTGGAATCAAAAGACCCAAAGACATTCAGTGTCACTGCAGCAAACATAAAATGCAACCCCAGGAAAATATTTGATCATGAGTCATAAAGATCTGTTCTGAGCCATGAATTATATTTAGAGGGAGATGGTAAACACAATTTGCTTTCAAGTTTTATATCTTCAGGATACTCATTTTCTCAGGTGTTAATATGAAGAGATGTAAATAGCCCAGGAACTACTTTTGAAACACAAGCTATAAAATTAATGATCTCTGCCAAAGATTTTCACATTTCTCATCACGATAAACAAATTGGACATAAAACAACCTGGCTGGATGTGCCTTTTTTGGTAGAGGAGTGTGTGTGTGTGGTGGAAGTATAGAGTAATAGGTAGTGATAGAAACTTTTTAAGAAAGAGGGAAAGGAGAGGAAAATAAATAGGGCTTTAAATTATATTGGTTTAAAAATGACAGATGCTCATTCGAAAATCTAAAAGGCAACTAGCCAAGACAATCAAACTCATGGCTTCATGAGTGGATGTTAGTTTCAAAAACATACCATTGGTGAGATAATAGGAAGCCAAATATAAGAGATATGAGGTTGGGGACCTGACAGCTTAGAGTTGACTGCTCACTGAGGTGGGGCCTCTGCCAAGGAAGACCCATTTATAATTTATTTCTCTGCTTTGCAATCGGCCAATTGTTCACAATGACAGAAAGTGGCAGGACTGCACAGAGTTTACTAGAGGCAAAAGTTAGGGGTCAAAGTCCTTTACAAGAAGAGAGAACAAAGAAAACATATCCTAAGCACATTAGGAACATCTGGGTGACCCATTCGATTACCACCCAGCTCTTGATTTTTGACTCAGGTCATGATCTCAGGATTGTGAGATCTAGCTCTGAGTCTACCTCCCTGCTCAGTGGACAGTCTGCTTTTTTCCCTCTCCATCTGCCACTTCCTCCCCTGTTCTAAATAAATCTTTAAAAAAAATTATAAATTTATTTTTTTTTCATTTTCTGCAAAAAATAAAAGACATAGAAAAAAAATAAGGTGATCTCAGGGTTGGTTATGAGATCGAGCCCTAGTCAGGTTCCGTGCTCAGCACAGAGTCTGCTTCTCTCTATCTCTCTCATTCCCTCTGAAATAAATAAATAAATAAATAAGCTTAAAAAAATCACTCAAATTTCTTAACTTTTTTTTTTCCTTTCTATTAGAAAGGAGTGCACACAAAGATAGCATATATACACAGGTACTTTTAAAAATATATACAGATACACAGTGATAGATAAGATTTCTATTTTCCCATGAGATTCAATTTAGATGTGTTTATTTTTGTACAGATATTTACCATTTATTGTAGGAAAGCCATCTATAACATAGAGATGGCTTATTGGAAGTATTTGTGGCCTGAATCTACATAACTATAGGTGCATTTGAATTTTTCTGTGCTGATAAATATGATGGAAAATAATCTCTAAAAATGAATGAATGAATGAAGGAAGGAATGGCAGAAAATTTTCTCAGTAAGGAACCATTTCTGAAAGAATATTAATTTACTTGATAGTAAATCTAAAAGCTTATCTATGTCTCCAGAGAATAACAAATCCAACCTCTGTTTAGTTCTTAATGTGCAAAACTTGGTTCCAAGGATCTTACATAAATTTACTCCTCAGAAATAAGTACTATTATTTTGTAGGTGGTATAACTGTGAAAGTAAGAGGTTACATAAACTTACGAAAGCCCCTTAGTTACCCAGAGGTAGAGCCAAGATTTGAACCAAAACAGTCTGTTCTCTGGTCCTCAGCTCTGGAAGGATGTGCACAGTGAATGCTTCAAGGAATGGTGATTATATGGAGAAGAATGTAAAGCAAATTGGAGCTAAACACGTAAATGATGCTTCCTCCCCTACTGTTCACTCTCCATATCCTCCATGCTTAAAATATTAAATAACTGTCATGTGATCCCTAAGGAATGAACATGGTAAAAAAAAAAAAAAGATGTATGGATAAATAGGGCTTCTCTCTTTGGCAGACATTTAATCTTGAAAAAGAGACTTAAGGTGGATTTTATCCAATACATGAGCTTCTCATAGAGATGAAATTCAGAATATTCCAATAAATTTAATTATGGAAAGAAAACAATAGGTATCAAGCAACTACTTGGTCCCAGATGGGAGCATTACCCTTGTGAAAGTGATTGTTATTGCTATCGTAATTTAACAGACAAGGTCATTTCATTCCTGAAAATTTAAGTAACTTGAAAAAGAGTGAGATTTGCATCAGAAAACATATAACCCTCGAATTCTACTGTCTTCCATTAGGGAAAATACTATTATCACCTATGAGCTGTCTAGTGAATAGAACCAATCTGTGACACAGAGTCTGCATTTACCATCAAGTAATTAATATTTGTGCCGATGTGGTTCAGTACTGGGAGAATTTTCTGCCATCCATTCATTCATTCACTGTAATACTTGGTGTAGTTTGAGCCATGATCAAGGTGTAAGAGTGTCATTCTTGCCAGGCTGTCTAATAGCACACAGATGAAACTCCCTCCGTGTAGGCTGGGGGAGCGCTGGGTACTTGTGTTTGTGTGGAGAAATGGTTTGGGAGTGATAGGGAGGAGGGTGAGAACAGCTGGTTTCTTCTGCACCTTACCCTGTGCTGCTTCTCTCTCCCGTCTGGATTGGGTGCCACAGGGAAGATAAGAACATGGAAGATCTCATCTGATTGCAATGGTTGTTTGGGGAACCTCTGCCTCAGTCAAATTCTTCAACCTTCTCCTCTGCTCTGCAATTCAGGGCAGCTGGAGCCCTTTGACTGTCTGTCCAGTGAAGATTTGATTTCTGGCAGGGCTTGATCTCAATGGAAGACAATGAAATAAGATTTAGACCAAGAGGATGGGGGTAAACCTTCATGTTTCTTTCCCTTCTTTTTGGTTCAGGAGATAGTTCTTCTGTGGCCCCATTTCCTGTTTAATAAGCCCACTGAGGTTCCAGCCTCTGCTTGGTGATAAGGATCTTGGGCTGAAAATCCTCACCTCTTGTCATTGTCCTTGGCAGTATCAATGGCTTCCAGCTATTGTTAACCTCTGAGCTCTTTACTGTGGCCTACATAGCCTCTCAGACCTCCAATTCTTTTTTGGCCTCTGTTTCTTGTTTGGTTCCTGGCAATACAATTGGAACAGATATTATCTTGCCGTGCAGACTGGTTTATGAATGAGGATGTTTTGCTTCATGGCTGGAGGGCGTGGCTTCACTACCTCTTTTCTGAGGGCTACCATTGTAACCCCTAAGTGCCCATACCTAAAAGACTACCCTCTTCAGACAGACAGTTTCTGCAGAGGTTAACTATCAAGAAAAACTCTTCTCGAAATGGAAGTTCTCTGAATGCCTGGGTGGCTCAGTTGTTTAAGTGACTGCCTTCGGCTCAGGTCATGATCCCAGGGTCCTGGGATCAAGCCCCGCATTGGGTTCCCTGCTTAATGGGGAGCCTGCTTCTCCCTCTCCCTCTGCTGCTCTGCCTTCTTGTGCTCTCTCACTCTGTCAAATAAATAAATAAAATCTTAAAAAAAATGAACGTTCTCTTCAAGATGACCCAGTCAAGCTTCCATCTGTGGAATCCAAAACCAGCCCATTCTGAACCTTTATCTTTGTCCAATACATTTAGAAGTGTTGCCTGCTCCCTGTCAACCCTCTTCAGAATCTTGAGTCATCCTCTCAAAAAAAACTTTCCCAGGGATCAAAATGGGATTACTTCACAGTCCACATTTCAAGGAGCAAAGGTGAAGCTCGGTGAGGGTTTTCTTGAATCTCTACACATATGTATTGAGGTGAAGAGAAACCACCTCTCCTGTTCCTCCTGTTTCTAGAGGTTGAGGGAAATGAGAAGCTACAATCCACCAATATACCAACAATTCTTGGAAAAACGCTAACATAGGGGGAAAAAAAAGTTAATACCTCATATCTACCAGTCTTCTGGAAAACCAAACCAAACCAAACCAACCAAAGTAAAAAGTCAAAGACAAATGAAAGATTGGGAAAACCTTCACAATAAAGTACAGCTAAGTAGTAACATCTTTAATAAATAGCCATATAAATGTCATTTCATCAGTGGTCTAGCACATTGCTTTGGCATGTGGGCATATTTGGAAACTCTTGTTTTCCTCTTAGCCTTTTAGTTATCATCAAAAACAAGGGACTAAGAGTCCCATTCTGTATCCATGCTTCATATTTTTAAGCAATACACGTACATAGTATACAATTGATACAAACTAGATACATAGTGAAAATTATCCTTCCTTGCACCTGCCTTCACCTTCCCCTCTCACCAAGGTAACACTTCCTATTGTTTTCTTGTGCCCACCCAGGATATTCTATGCATTGAATATAAATTTATTTTTGTGTTTTTTTTAATCAATGCAACATATTATACAAGTTGTTTCATCTCTTATTTTTAGTTTGCATTGTATAGTTTAGAGATTTTTTTTTTTTTAAAGAGAGAGAGCCTGTTGGAGAGTGGGAGAGGAGGAGCAGAGGGTGAGGGATAGAGAGAATCTTAAGCAGACTCCACACCCAGTGTAGAGCCCAATGCAGGGCTTGATCCCAGGACCCTGAGATCACCACCTGAGCTGAAATTAAAAAGGACACTTAACAGACTGAGCCACTCAGGCACCTCTACCTTAAGGTTTTTCCACATTGTACAGAGATGCCTCATTTTCTCCCACAGCAGTATGAACTTCAGTGACATGTATTTATCATACAATCTTTAACAAGTACTCTACTGATGCACATTCTGATGGTTTTCATTTTTTGTAATGCACACACATACTCAACATGCAACCTGTACTTTTTTCAATTGCATATATTTGCCGAAAACATTCACAGATATAGGTTGTGCCAAAGTTTATGTGCATTTTAAAGGTTAATAAAGATTGCTATATTGTCCCAAGGATTACTGTTTTATACCTCACCCAGGAAAGTAAGATAATTTGTTTCTTTATCAAACCATGAGTTGTAGTATGAACTTGTTCAGAACTTACTACTCTTAAGTGATGAATTACAGTATAATTTTAATATGAACAATTCTTATTTTCAGTGAAATTTTGCATCTTTACAGCTACCTAAAACAATTGAATTTCATTCTCTGAACTGTTGGTTAACATCTTTTGTCATTTTTGTAAGGTACTCATTAAATTGCTCTAATAACTCTTATGGCTGTTCACTTATTAGAAATGTTATCTACTTATCTGTGCTATGAATTAGAAAAGTGTTCCTCAATTTTTAATTTTTCTTTTGACTTTGTGTTTTTTAAATACATGGAATCCTTTTTAACTTCCAATTATAGGGGCATCTGGGTAGCTCAGTCTGTTAAGCATCTGCCTTCAGCTCAGATCATGATCTTGAGGTCCTGGGATCAAGCCCACATCCAGTTCTGAGCTCAGCAGAGAGTCTGCTCCTCCCTCTGCCCCTTCATGCTCTCTTTCTCACACTCACTAAAATAAATAAGTAACATTTTTAAACTTCAAATTTATAAAACTTCAACAAGATTTTTAAAAAATTTCTGTCATATTTTGAGAGGGCCTCTTCATGCTAAGTCATAAAATATGTTTTTACCTAAAGTATTTTATGATTTTATTTTTCATATTTAAATGTTTGTTCCATCCAGAATTTATTTTGCTATATAAATTTATCTTCTGGATGTCTACTCAATGTGTCAAAATCGTTTATTTAATAAAGTACTTTAAGGGGATGTCTGGGGGGCTCAGTTGGTTAAGCATCTGCCTTCAGCTCAATTCATGACCTCAGGGTCCTGGGATTGAGTCCTACATTGGGTTTTTTTGAGTTTTCTCATTGGGGAGTCTGCTTCTCCCTCTTTCTCCTGCTCCCCGTGCTTGTACTGTCTCTCTCTCTGACAAATAAATAAATAAAATCTTTAAATGAAATAAATAAATATAAACAAATGAACAAACAAACAATGTATTTTTAGGTCACTAACATTTCATTACCATTTTCATACACTAAATTTCTATATTTATTTATATTTCTGGACTTTCCATTTTGTTACTGTGATGTTTTATTTATTTCTAAATTAGCATCCTACTTTTCATTGTTGTAGCTATATAACTGGTTTTGGTATTGGCTTGGGCTAATTTCTGTTCAGAACCCCTCTATTCAGAATATTTCTGGCTATTAATGAGCTGAGATTTTATATTAATTAAGAATATTAATTAAGAATAGTTTATTTCTTTAAAAATCCACTAGCAGATTTCACTAGGAATTCATTACCTTTGTGGATGAATTTAGAGAAAATTTTAGACTATGATATTATTTTCTTATGTAAGGAAACAATATGTCTTATTGTTTTTCTTTGTTGTTCCTCAGATTAGAATTTTAAAGTTTCATTCATATAACTAGTGTATTTCTCATTGTTTACCTGTTTTAAAAATTGTTTGTATTACTTCAGAATATTGTAAAATACTTAAAAACAAAATAATGTATTGAAAAATACATTGGGGCACCTGGGTGGCTCAGTGGGTTAAGCCGCTGCCTTCGGCTCAGGTCATGATCTCAGGGTCCTGGGATTGAGGCCCGCATCGGGCTCTCTGCTCAGCAGGGAGCCTGCTTCCCTCTCTCTATCTCTCTCTCTGCCTGCCTCTCTGTCTACTTGTGATCTCTCTCTGTCAAATAAATAAATAAAAAAAATCTTTAAAAAAAAAAAAAGAAAAATACATTGAATGACAATGTATTCCCTCTACCCATATAAGAAATAATTCTATTATTTCCATAATAATTCCATAATAATTCCAAAGCTTCTTGTTAACTCTTTGGTGCCTAGATTTTTGCATTTATCATATTTAGAAATGTATCTATTCAAGGCATATATCAGTACTTGATACATTTTTATTGCTGGATAATATTCCATTGTATGAATGAATTTACCATGTTTGTTTTTCCATTTACAAGCTGATAACTGCTGTAATGTTTTCTAGGTTTTGATTACAACAAATAAGGCTGCTATGGAATCTATGTATGTACTTTTATGGGACATACACATTCTCCTTCCCCCTTGAGTAAATTCCTAAAATGTAATTGATGAACCATTTGGAAAATTTATATTTGGGCTTTTGAAAAGTTGTCAAATGTTTTCCAATGTGTACCATTTTACATTCCTACCAGCAATGAATGAGGGTTCCAAAGTCCCCACATCCTTATCAAAACTCTGTACTTTCTGTCTTTTCAATTACAGTCATTATTGTTGACATATAATGGTAATTCATTGCAGTTTTAATTAACACTTCTCTAATTAATATTGATTTGGAACATCATTTCATGTGATCATTAGCTACCTATATATCTTACATTGGTGAAATGTGTATTCATATTTTTTGTTTGTTGTTTAATTGAACTGTTTTCTTATTATTGAATTATTAGTTTTTATATACTCTGGATATGAGTCAAATACATAATTTGAGAAAAAAAGTTCCCTCCAGTCCTAAGAGACTGTGGTTTGCCTTTTCATTTTCTCTCTTCCTCTCTTCCTTTCTTTCTTTTCCTTCCTTCCTTCCTTCCTTTCTCTTTCTTTCTTTTTTTTTTCTTTCTTGATTTTATTTATTTGAGAGAGAGAAAGAGACCATGAGTTGGGGGAAAGGTAGAGGTAGAGGAAGAAGAATGTTCCATACTGAGTAGTGAGGTAGATTGGGTAGATTGAGCAGATTGGGGCTCAATTCCAGGACTCTGGGATCATGACCCAAGCTAAAGTCAGACACTTGACCCACTGAGCCACCCACGTGCCCTGCCTTTTCATTTTCTTAATGGTGTCTTTTGAAACACTACTACTTTTCTTCAATTGAACCATTTTTTTCATTTATAAATTGTGCTCTTAATGTTTTATCTAAGAAATCTTTGTCAAATCCAAGGTCAGAACATTATTTCATATATTTTCTTTTAGAAATGTTATATTTGCTGGTCTATGATCCATGCTGAACTAATTGGTGGCTTAAAGATCTACAGGGATGCTTTTGCATGTGTATGTAATTATCCCAACACCATTTGCTACAAATACTGTTCTTTCCCATTGATTTGTCTTGACACCTGTGTCAAAAATTAACTGACTATAAATGTAAGAATTTAATTCTTGAGTGTCAATTCTGTCCCATTGATCTATCTGCCTGATTCTATTAACCAAGACCATGTTGTCCTGATTACAATGGTTTTTTTTCTTTTAATTACTTAAAATTACTCAGTGTGGCTACAAATTTGTTTTAATTTTCAAAATCATTTGGTTCTTTTAGTGACTTATTACCTTGTTTCATATATTTAGGATTAATTTGTCAATTTTTGCAAAAAGCTTTGTTATAATTTTGATGTGGAGTGCATTTTGTTTGTAGATCATTTTACACAGAATAGCAGATTTGGAATTTTTTAGTTTTGTAACCAATGAATGTAAAATATTTTTCATTCATTCAGAAATTATATTAAATTTCTCTCAGCAACATTTAGTAGTTTTTGATTTATAAGTCTTATATTTCTTTTGTTAAATTTTTTCATTAAGTTTCTTTTGTTCTCAATATTTGATTCTTCTTGGAGGATATGGTGAATGGAATTTTTTTCTTAAATTTATTTTTATTGCTCATTGATAGTGTACAGAAATACATTTTATTTTAATATTGGTCCTGTATCCTGCCACTATAATAAAATTGTTGATTTTTTTCTAGCATTTTTTGTTGTGTATTTCTTAACATTTTCTACATACATAATTATGGCATCAGTGAATACAGTATTCTTTTCTCCATATTGATGAATATCCTTTTTTCCTACTCACTTCCTTTCTTCTTCCTCCCCTTCCCTCAGGTATTGAGCCCAAGTAAGTTTATTCTTGCTATGTCTTTCTAATGTGTTAACCCTTTCAAGGAAGTCCTAGTGATTTTTTTTTAATTCTATTTTGTCTCATTCTATAATAGCCACTTTATTTCTTCTATGGTTACTATTTTTATAATATACATCATTCTTTTCCTTTAAAAAAATATTCTTGTTTCTTGGCATTTAAGGTTTGTGGCTTGAAGCAAACATATATTTAGATCTTGCTTTATTTTCTGCTTAGAATCCACCTAACTTTGACTGGTCTTTACTGCATTTACATTTAATAGGAATATTGATATGGTTGGATATGCATTTCCCATTTTGTTATTTATTTTCTATATGTCTCCTGTATTTTTGGTTCTTATGTCTTTTATTTATTGTCTTCTTTTCTGTTAAATGCATGTATTTTAGAATAGAATGTTTTTGGGGTTTTTTGGATTTTTTGCATTGTTTTCTTAGCTATTTCTCTAGGAATTACAATAAGCCTCTAACATCACATTTTTTTCAAATTAATTCTGATGTAATTCAATTAAATTATAGAAAAGATCTACCTCCTGTTCCCACCTATCTCTGCAAAGAATTGTAATAGATATAAATATTTAAATATGTTTTCTATAATGAAGATTTTAGATAAAGACAATCATAAACTTATTCACCAAGCAGCTAAGAGATTAAAAAATAGATATATTTGCTATCAGATATATCACTATCTACCAATTACTATCTAATATAGTACTATAATTATTGCTTTGTATAATTTTTAGAGTGTTTAAGAGAAAAATGAGGAAATACATCTTTGTAGTCTTTCATATTGTTACACATATGTATCATTTTTTAAAGATTTTATTTTATTTTATTTTTATTTATTTGACAGAGAGAGATCACAAGTAGGCAGAGAGGCAGGCAGAGAGAGAGGGGGAAGCAGGCTCCCTGCTGAGCAGAGAGCCCTATGTGGGGCTCCATGTCAGGACCTTAAATCATGATCTGAGCTGAAGGCTGAAGGCAGAGGCTTTAACCCACTGAGCCACCCAGGCATCCCTATACCATTTTTAATTTTCCTTCTTTCCTTCCTTCCTTTTTATATTTGTGTTGCTAGGTGGTGCCACTTTCTTTCAGCCTGAAAAAACATGCCTTTATTATTTTTTATATGACAGGTCTGCTAGCAATAAATTCTCAGCTTTTTTCTTGGGCAGGGGGAGGTCTTTATTTTACCTTCATTTTTGATAAATGGTTTTCCTGCAAATAGAATTATTGGTTGATAGTCCATCCCACCCCAATGTTCTGCATATCTCTTTCTACTGCCTTGTGTCCTCCATTGTTATAAATGAGAAGTCACTTTTTAATTGCATTGGTACTTTCTTGTGTATGATAAGTGATTTTTCTCTAGTTGCTTTCAGGCTTTTTTCTTTGTCATTGGCTTTTCAATTTGACTTGGTGGATCTATTTGTGAATCTCTTTGTATTTATACTATGTAAGATTCATTGGCCTTCTTTATGGTTAGCAAGAAGTGATGCAAAATGTTGATTTTATGTTGTCTCTGATGTGGAATTATATCTTCTGTCAATATCCAGAAAACCATGGCAGACCAATTTGTTAGCTTGTAAGAAGCGTAAAAATCTCAGAGACTTCCCATTTCTTCACAGTACCTTATTGACATATATGTGTGTGTGTGAGTATGTGTGTTTGTCTGTGTGTGTGTGTGTGTATCTCCTGAACAGATCTACCCACTGCTGAGAGAGATGAGTTAATGCTTTGTGCTATATTGTTTGGGAGGGATATCTATAATTATTAAATGTTAATTATTTATTGAATACTTCTTCATTTTTCAAAGTTTTTTTTCTTTTTGTCTTAAATCCAAACCAATGTTATATTAATATAATACGTTGCCTTATTTTTGTTTAAAGTAGTATGCTTCTGTCCTTCCCTTTATCATCATTTATTTTCAGAAAACATACTTTTTAGTTTCTCTTATGCACAATGTGCAGCTGCATTTCATTTTGTGAACCAGTATTTTAAATTAAGGATTAGCAAATTGTGGCCTCTAGGTCATACCTGGTTGCATCCACTCATGTATGCATTGTTGATTTTTTTTTTTAATAAGATGGTCAACTTAAATAATTGTACTTGAGGTCATATAAATTTCAACACCTAAAATTTTTATTATCTGGCCCTTCATAGGAAAAATTCCAAGATAGAAAAAATTTGATAACTCCTTTACCTAATAATATTTTATGCTGAGCTTTTATATTTTATTCCTTTGTTTCTTTATGTTTAAAATACATTTTATGTTTCTTTTTTGTTACATATTTTTTTCTTTGTTATTTAAAATTATTTTTAAGCCTCTCTACGATGATGGTTTTAACCATAGGTTTCTGTAATATATCAAGATCTCTTCTACTTTAGACATTTGACCTTCTGCTAATGACTTCCTAATCTAGGCAATGTGTATATGGGTATGCATTATAGTTTTCTTCATCTCCCGTCACCCTTCTCGCTTCACCTTCAGTATGAATTTTTAGAGATTATTATTTTTAGTTCTTCATATTTTTACCTTAGTATGACTAATCTTGGATTTATATTCATTGAATTATATTATAATATCCCTGTTATTAAACTTGAGAAATTTATTGTACTTTATAATACTTCCACTATTCCTTTTTCTTCCTTTTTGATCTGTATTGGTCATACTATTTCTACATTCCTATAATAAGTAATATATGCATTCTGTTCTTCAACTATAAATCACCCAAATTTTTTTAGACTTAGTCATAAATTTAAGTTAATTTATTGTTGAGAGATATTTCATTGTTAATTAGGCACCTAGTGTTTCTGCTAATTAAATTATGTTCTATAGTAGTGTTTTAGTAAGAGCTTTATTCAAAATATACTGAGTCCTCATATATTCATTAATATTCATATATTGCATTTGATACATGTGGCAGTTTGATATTGTGTGGCAGTTTGATTTACTATAAAATTCCTGAGACACTTTGTTTCCTAGAACTTTGGAGGTATTGTAAAAATGTCTCTTAAATTTTATTATCATTGTAAAATTCTAAGATTTGCCTTAGTTGCTTTTTTTTTTTAATCTTACATATAGCTTGATATCTTACTTTGCTTTAAATCCCTTGATATTAGTTTGCTAGGGCTGCCATAACAAAATACCACAGACTGGGGTGTCTGGGTGGCTCAGTTAGTTATGCAACTCTTGATTTGGCTCAGGTCATGATCTCAGGGTCATGAAATTAAGCCGCACATTAGTCTTTGTACTCAGGTGGGGAGTCTGCTTGTGATTCTCTCACTTTCCCTTTGGCCCTCCCCCTGCTTGTGTGCACTCTCTCTCTAAAATAAATAAATAAATCTTAAGAAATTAAACAAACAGAACACAACAAAACAAAATGCCACAGACTGAGTGGCTTAAATAATAGTTCTCATAGTTCTGGAGGCTGGAATTCCAAGGTTAAGGTGTTAATAGGGTTGATTTTTGACTTCTTTTTTTTTTTTTTTTTTTTTGAGAGAAAGAGAAAGCACAAGTTAGGGGAAGGAGCAGTCAGAAAGGGAAAGAGAGAATCTTAAGCAGGCCCAGCATGGAGCTCACTGCAGGGCTACATCTTACAACCCTGAGATCATGACTGAGCAGAAACCAAGAGTCAGTTGCTTAACAGACTGAGCCACCCAGGTGCCTCAGGGTTGATTTCCTATGAAGCCTCTCCTTCACTTGCAGATGGTCACCCTCTTGCTGCATCTTTCCATGATTGTTCCTCTGTGAGTGGGCATCCTTTTAAGAACTTATATCCAAATACAACCACATTTTGAGTTACTGGGGCTTAAGGCTTCAACAGCCTCCAAAGTCAGTAATTTTAAGTAGCCATTGATAATTCAAAAATATATTATGTTAATCATCATTTTTCAACCTTCATTTTGTTTCTTTAGGGAAATAATATTTCCTTCAATCCCTAGGTTTAGGTCTTTTTCTTTTTTTTCCCTAAGATATTATTTATTTATTTGACAGAGAGAGTGAACACACAAGCAGAGGGAGCAGCAGGGGGATAGAGAAGCAGTCTTCCGGTGATCAGGGAGCCCAAGGTGGGGCTTGCTCCCAAGACCCTGGGATCATTACCAGAGCCAAAGGCAAAACACTCAACTGAATAAACCACCCAGGCACCCCTAAGTCTTTTTTTTTTTAATAATTTTGAAAAGTTTTCTTGAATTATATCTTGGAATTTTTCAAATTTGATTCTTTTATTTCAAAATATAAAGTAATTATGAAAATGTGGCATCTCTCTTGCCTTTCCTAATATTTATTTCTAATTTTCTTTTTTTTTTTAAGATTTTATTTATTTGACAGAGAGAGATCACAAATAGGCAGAAAGGCAGGCAGAGAGAGAGAAGGGAGGGAAGCGGGCTCCCTGCTGAGCAGAGAGCCTGATGCAGGATTTGATCCCAGGACCTTGAGATCATGACCTGAGCCAAAGGCAGAGGCTTAACCCACTGGCCACCCAGGTGCCCTATTTCTAATTTTCTTAATGTATTATTTGCTTCACCTTAATTTTCCATCTTTTTTTTTTTAATATTCTGTTCTATGTCCCTAATACTTTTAGAAGTGTCTGCTCTTTCTTTATTTTATATCTTTATTGGAATTTGTTTCTGTCATAGATTTTTGTCTTCCACATTTTTTAAAAGATTTTATTTATTTATTTGACAGAGAAATAGATCACAAGTAGGCAGAGAGGCAGTCAGAGAGCGAGGAGGAAGCAGGCTCCCCACCGAGCAGAGAGCCCGATGCAGGCCTCAATCCCAGGACCCCGGGACCATGACCTGAGCCGAAGGCAGAGGCTTTAACCCACTGAGCCACCCAGGCACCCTGTCTTCCACATTTTTTAAACTGAGGTATCAGGTCCTGAATCATTTCCTGCTGTTATTTTTCACTATTTTACCAAACTTTGAATACCTCTGACTTTATTTAATTGTCTTACTAAAATTTTTGAATTGATATGTGGTTACCATTTCCCTCTATTTGTTGTTTTTGTAGTTGTTGTTGTTAACTGATGAGTGTTCTCTGCTATTCTTTAGACTGTCCCTAACCTCCCATTTCCTTTAAGTGTTACCAGTAGTATCTTTGAACATTGTGTTGTTGACTATTTAGTATTACTCATCTTTCAATAAAGTTCCTTTTTGTATTAACAAATTGCAGGAGGTTCATAGAAAAACAAAACAAAACAAAACAAAACAAATAACAAAACAAAACATAAAAACAAGGAAGTATCCTAAACTGGAAGAAACTCTCTCTAGATCACAGTGAATTTTTATAAAATAAGTAATTGTCTTGCCCACATTGCTTTGGCATTAACTTTTCCCAGTTAATAGAAATCAGTGACTGTATTGCAGTAACTTAAAATGAAAATCTCTCTTTTATAGCCTGGTTCACAGAGAGACTACTTCCCACTAAATGGCTTATCTGCATATTCACTCAATCAGGTCTAACCTCTCCACTTCCTCACCCAGTGAAATGTTTTGAAGAAACTTGGTTTTATTATTGGAGCAAACATCACATTGTCATTGTTTTAAAAATAATACTAATGTGACTCTTCCAGACAACCTACTACTCTAGAAAACTGCTCATGTTCCATGTGTGTCTGAGCTCTTCAGTTTTATTGTCATATCACATAACCATCACTCTTCTTTCTTTTTTAGTTGAAGTATAGTTGACACACAACTTTACATTAGTTTCAAGTGTAAAAAATAGTGATTCAACAACTCTATACCTTATACTGTGCTTACCACAAGTGTAGCTACCCTCTGCTACTCTACAATCCCATTACAATACCATTGACTATATCCCCTATGTGTCCTTTATCCCTTGACTTACTCACTCTTATATATCCCACTTCTCTTCACCTCTTTTTGCCCATTTCCCCCACCCACTCCTTTCTTTTATGTAATTGTTAGTTCATTTGGCTGGTCCTTCTTGAAAATTATGAGGACCTTATATGTAAATTCTAATTTCATTGAAATTTTGTTCAAGCAGAGGATTATAAGCAGATTTAAAAATTCTGTACTTCTGCACAGCAAAGGAAACAGTCAACAAAACAAAGAGACAACCCATGGAATGGGAAAAGATATTTGCAAATGACAGTACAGACAAAAGGTTGATATCCAGGATCTATAAAGAACTCCTCAAACTCAACACACACAAAACAGATAATCATATCAAAAAAATGGGCAGGAGATATGAACAGACACTTCTCCAATGAAGACATACAAATAGCTATCAGACACATGAAAAAATGTTCATCATCACCAGCCATCAGGAAGATTCAAATCAAAACCACATTGAGATATCACCTTACACCAGTTAGATGGCCAAAATTAGCAAGACAGGAAACAACGTGTGATGGAAAGGATGTGGAGAAAGGGGAACCCTCTTACACTGTTGGTGGGAATGCAAGTTGGTGTAGCCACTTTGGAGAACAGTGTGGAGATTCCTTAAGAAATTAAAAATAGAGCTTCCCCATGACCCTGCCATTGCACTACTGGGTATTTACCCCAAAGATACAGATGTAGTGAACAGAAGGGCCATCTGTACCCCAATGTTTATAGAGCAATGGCCACAATCGCCAAACTGTGGAAAGAACCAATATGCCCTTCAATGAACGAATGGATAAGGAAGATGTGGTCCATATATACTATGGAGTATTATGCCTCCATCAGAAAGGATGAACACCCAACTTTTGTAGCAACATAAACAGGACTGGAAGAGATTATGCTGAGTGAAATAAGTCAAGCAGAGAGGGTCAATTATCATATGGTTTCACTTATTTGTGGAGAATAACAAATAACATGGAGGACATGGGGAGATGGAGAGGAGAAGGGAGTTGAGGGAAATTGGAAGAGGAGGTGAACCATGGGAGACTATGGACTCTTAAAAACACCCTGTCTTGAAGGGGCAGGGGGTGGGAGGTTCAGGGAACAAGGTGGTGGGTATTAGGGAGGGCACGTATTGCATGGAGCACTGGGTGTGTTGCAAAAACAATGAATATTGTTACACTGAAAAGAAATAAAAAAATAAATAAATAAAGTATAACATATATGTTAAAAAAATTCTGTAGTTATTTAAAAAATCCCTAGCCTCACCAAACTTTTTATTTTTCTTTCATAATTGACCTAACTTCTGTCTGTACATCATAGTATAAGCAATTAATAGCAGAGAACAAACAGTTTTATAAAGTACTGGGATTAGAAAATGCAAGCAAATTATAATTGAGTCTATAGTTCAGTTGTGAAAGAGAAGATTAAGTGTTACAATCTATAATATTTTTTCTGTTTTGACATTATCTGGTTCTGTTTCTACTATGTCTTATCCTTAAGAAGCTTATCACAACTGTTCAAATTATTTTTATGGAGTTTGTAAAAGATGGATACTGTTCCAAGAAGATATAATTTCTAATCTTCATAACAACTGTGCAAGGTAGATATTATTATCTCTATTTTAAAGATGACAAAATTAACGCTTAGAAAACAATGGAAGGATTTCATGTTTAAATTGGTAGATTAAACATGCATATTAATCACATGAGAATTATATTAAAAGGAAGGAAAGAAAGGAAAAGAAGAAAAAGAAAAGAAAAGTCTAAAATGTCCATAATCTAGCATTAGCAGGTACTCATAATAATAGGGAGGATGAAGGGGCTTAAGAACAGCATAATTTCTTACAAGTAAAGACATTAATCCCTCTGTCACTCTTCCAAGTCAGACAACTGCTTCATGGGAAAAAGGAAATATTTATTCCCTAGAGAAGACAAAAAAGAGGGTTTCTGGCCTGGAATACCAGGCATAGGTAAAAGTAGTGATGCTAAAAGGGAAAATTTTAAAGAATACTTAAAAGTAAAAAATGAAACTAAGCACACATGCACACACACACAAAACAGGGTCTCAAACAAAAAATCAGGAAATCGAAAGGGATCTCATATTTTCAATAGAGGTTCTTAAAAGATAAAGAAGCTAAATTTTAAGCCCAGTACAAATGCCACCCAATCTGGCATTCCTAACTAACCAGCTTATTGATTTATTTTGAAGGCACAATAAGCATGTGGAAGTCTATAAAATTTCACTTTGATGTACCTTTTCTCAGAAATGTACTAGAAGATATTCTCTACTTGCCAAAATATGAGAGAACACAAAACAAAACAAAACAAGGGTTGGAGGGAGAAAAAGAATAGAATAGAGGGCTATAAAGCAAGAGAGAGAAAAGTGAAATTTCCATATTTATGTTGAAGAGATGTTTAAAATGCCACATATAGCTATTGAGCACTTGAAATGTCATTAGTCCAAAATGAGATGTCCCTAAGACAGGGGTTAGCAAACTTTTTATGTAAAGGTCCAGGTAGTAAATATTTAAGGCTTTGCAGGCCAGACAATTCTGTTGTTGTAGCAGGAAGCAGCCACTGATGATAATAACAAATGGTGGAGAATTTGGTTTAATAAAACTTTATTTGCAAAATCAAGCAGTGGACAGGGTTTGGCTAACAGGCTTGTTGACCCATTCTCTAAGTATAAAATATATCCTAGATTTCAGACTTAAGTACAAATTAAAATGGAATATATAATGTCTCAAATTTATATATTGATTATATACTGAAATGATCATTTTGAATATATTAGTTTACATAGAATATATTTTAAAATTAAATTTGCCAGCTTTAGTTTATTTTTTATATGTGGCTACTAGAACTTTAAACTTAGGTGTATAGCTTCCATTCCATTTCTGTTGGACAGTGCTATCTAGAATGATGGCTTTGCCTTTTGCATAGAGCTTCTAGTCTAGACTGAAGTCCTTTGGAGGATTCAGGAATCATTCATTCAAAAAATTAAAAGCAGTATAACATCAAATATGGTCAAACAAAATGAGAGAAGAATTAACTGAGAGAGATGATTTAAGATTGAACTAATTATAAGTTAAAGCAAACAAACAAACAAGCAAACCACAAACCTAGGCAAATGGAAAACAGAAAGGAACAGCCATGATCCTCAAATCCAGGAAACTGAAAAACTATAGTAGAACAGATAAATAAACATGTTATAATGTGTACCTCAACTATAAATATATGCTTTGGCTTATGCTGTATTATCACAAAAATCCAAATACTGGATATCATTTTACTAGTTTCGAATTTGTGATTCATCAGTTGCAAATAACACCCAGTGCTCATTACATCAAGTGCCCTCCTTAATGCCCATCGCCAAATCATCCCATACCCTCACCCACCTCCCCTCCAGCAACACTCAGTTTCTTTCCTAGAATTTAGCATTTCTTATGGTTTGCCTCCCTCTCAATTCCATCTTATTTTATTTTTATTTCCCTTCCCCTATGTTCATCTGTTTTGCGTCTTAAATTTCACATATGAGTGAAATCATATATGTGTCTTTCTCTGACTGACTTATTCTGCTTAGCATGATACCCTCCAGTTCCATATTTTGGCTATTGTGGACATTGCTGTTTTAAACAGTGGAGTCCAGGCACCCCTTCAGATCACTTATTTGTATCTTTGGACTAAATATCCAGTAGCGCAATTGCTGGGTTGTAGTGTGGCTCTATTTTCAACTTTTTGAGGGGCCTCCATACTTTTTTCCAGAGTGGCTTCACCCGTTTGCATTCCCACCAATAGTGTGGGAACCAACAGTTCCCTTTTCTCCACATTCTTGCCAACATCTGTCATTAACTGCCTTATTAATTTTAGCCATTCTGGTTGGTGTGAGGTAGTATCTCCTTTTGGTTTCAGTTTGTATTTCCCTAAAGTAGAAAAGTTTGTGGTCTCTTTGTTTTTATAGCAATTTTAATAGAATTGATTCCTTTAATATATCTGTATGCATAACAGTAAAAATAAACTAGATGATAACAATGATGACTAAAAATAGAATTTTTAATATGGGAGAAGAAAGAAGGAAGGGAGGAAAGCACATCATAGTATTTGCCCCATGTCACATGGTTAGTGATGGTGTTGCCATCTAATCAGTAGCTGACCTGTTTGACTTTATTACAAGTTGCTGTCTGAGTGCAGAAATGATTAAGGCAGGCAGATTAAAGGACAGCTTTTTACACAGGCATTGGCAGGAGTTTCACAGCCGCATTGCAGGCCTATCTTTGCATCCTTTACTTCCAAGAAGATTCCTAAACAAGGAGCACCTGCTCCAACCTTAGACCACTCCAATCCTAACTTGGGCTGAGTTCCCAAAGGCTCCTATTGAATTGCAAAGCCAATGTCTCCTCCAGACAGCACATTTGACTGACTCCAATCAGCTTGGGAAATAACTGGGGGTGAGGAGATCTTCTGGTTCTAGCCCTTGAATTTCTTGAATAATTTTTTTGTAAAAATTCCTTCTTTAGAGACAGCTGCAAGGACTGACTTTGGAAAACCTTGTGAATCCCTGTTCTTTCCATCATATTCTCCATCATCATGAAAACCATTCTCAATAATGAGCTATATGATGGCCAAAATCCCCTGAAGATCCACCCTGACAGCCCCACTGTGGAGTCATGTGGCATACGGCAGAGGTGGGCAAGGATGACAAACTGTTGAGGATCTCGTGGCACTGCTGTTTGAAACTGCAGTGCTCTCTTATGGTTTCTCAGTTGAGGATTCCCAGACCCACTTTAACCTTATCCATCACATAATTGTACTAGGGCTGAGCACTGATGAAAACGAGGTGACAGCAGAGGAAACCAACATGGCTGTCTTCTGGGTTGACAAGGATGCCTCTCACATGGAAGAAGTAGATTAGGAGTTTCTACCTGCAGACCTTGTGTCCTAGAGTCCCCTTGGCTCCCCCAGGAGCTGCAAGTGGCCCTGGCCCACCTAGTTCCCTCTGCCAATGTCTAATGGTTGTTCTTCCCTCCTGTCTTTCTGCCTAAGGCAGGATACAAGGGCTTCAAGCTCTATCCCTTCCCTCATTTGACATGGAGTATGGGTGTGTATTGTGAGGTTTTATTGTTGTTTCTTTTTTCTCTGAGGTTAAAGTATGCAAAATAAAGAAAAAATAATTATTAGTAGTGCATTTTTTAGGCAAAGTTTCTTCTCATTATGTTTTCCTCATATTGTTACTCCTAAGTCTTTCCTTGTTTAGTCATGGAACCCTGTTCTCTAAGCTTTGAATATTCTGAGACTTTCAATCTCCCAAACACATCATGGTTTGTAAGAGTCTGGACTTTTTAGGCTTGATGTTTTAATTTCCTGGATATTCAATCACCTTAATCTGCCTGATGAGCTAGCGTTTTTCAAAGTACCATTCATGGGCCCCTTCTCTGTTGAAGATTTCCCTGATTCCTCCCCATTTTACAAAGAGGGATATTTGTAAGTCTTTAATAGTGACTGTCCCTGTCCTGAGTCACATGACAGCAGGAAGTATTTCTCACTCCTGTTTTTGTCCTCAGTTTCCAATCCAAGCCCTGTACAAAGGTGGCATTCTGAAGTCTTTCTCCAATGTAATAGGGAAGACAACTAGGTAGGAGTGGCAAATAAGTTCACAATTAGATACCAGCTTCTGTGGTCTGCTTTTAACTTGTAGAAAGTATGGACAGAGATGAAATCCATCAACATCTATGGTAATAAATGTTGATGATATACAGCCTCATTTCTTAAAGACTATGGAAGGCATGATGAATAATCAAGTATGCAATTTTAAACTTAAATAATACTAAAAAGAACTGTGACTCTATAAGCAAAAAAACCTGTATTATTTCACATTATCAAGTGACTGCATTAGGTTTGCACCCTAGACATGAAGCAGTACTTTGGATGAATGGCATACACAGTGTCCACAATTCACCCCAAGAGCAAATTCCAGTATTTATTTGAATAGTATACCTTCCCCAGCTGAAATCAACAGTGGGAATTTGGGACAGGCAGGATGATATCTGGCAAAGTAGAGACAGTCAGAGTTGAGCCTTTGCATTCTTAATGCCAGTTCTTGTTTTGATGTCTAAAACAAAATAAAAATAAAGTTGAAATGACTAAAACATTTTTTTCTAGAACCAGTAAATAGGTCCCTTCTTTTATTTTGCTTTTCTGAAACAAATTGAGTAGACTTGTCCCATACAACTTTGATGTCTTAGCCTCTATGTTTAACAATCTTGGCTGAGACAATTTGGGGCCTCTTGCAAAAATACAGCAAAAGTCTGATGAGTAACAAATGGTCAGAGCTTGAAGTTCACTATAAACCTGCCACCTGTTTCTTCATACAAGAACATTGGCTATAAATACAATAGTATTATTGATTTTTGTGGATATGCTTCTGTTCACGATTTTGACATTTAAAGAACATGGTTTATTTCTTTTCCCTTTTGTAAATATATATTCTTTAATTCCTGAAAAATGACAGACTTTATAGGATTTCAGCTTTCTTTTTGGCATGAGAGATGTAATACCCACTTATGTCAATTTTTGTTTAATTCTTTTAAAAAAGGTATAGCACAGCTCAAACATGCTGATGCAGAAAGCAGTTTATTTATGAATATCTCCACAAACACAGAGAACAGTTAATATTCCAACCAACATCTAAAATATTTAGAGATCATCTTTTAAATTTTCAATTTTTTTTTCTTCCTTTTACTCATTCCCCTTATAGACTTAGATATCTCTTACCTTCAGGACTTGTTTAACTCATCTTCATGTCCTCTCAGGATAGCATTCCTTTTCTTCATTTTTCTTATTCCAGAAAAATGTTGGCAGTACTACTTCTATGACTGTCTATAATCCCCCAATCTTCCATAACTCACACCCATTGAATTCTTGCTCTGACCTCTGTTCCATGAATAACATATATCTTTTATTCACACAAATCTTTTGGTCTTTTGTTGATCCAATCTTTAACATGCCAAACATTTAAGTTGATTTTACCCTTCTTTGAAAATGTTTTTTTTTTCCTTTTCGTCATTGGCCTAAGAGTCTATTTACCCTCCTGACATTTTCTCCCTGCTGCCCCTTGCCTTCTTCCTCTTCTCTATATGGATACCTTTACCTATGACATTGTATGATCTTCCTTAATGTTTCTACCTGACATTCTCTCCATGGAAGATCACATCACTTCATTAAGAGCATCTGTACATGTAATTTTTCCAAAGTTGTTTTCCATTTTTCTCCTCTAACTACTTCCAAATCACCACAGGCTTATTGTCCATTTATTTTTTCCATCATATCAAGAAAAAAAAAATACAAATTGTCCTTGCATAGTGATGGAAGGGAAAAAATCACAACAAAGTCTGGCTCAAAGACTGAAAGAAATGAAAATAAAATAATATTTACTCTGCTGCTTTAGTCACTGAAACATTTGACATTCATCTTTCTTGTTCCTCAGAATCAGTCATCATTCTGCTGATCCTGGTTTCCTTAATTCCTTTCTTCTCACTAACATCTTTTTGTGATTGTCTCACTGCCGCTATTAATTCTGCTGCTTTGCATTATTACAACTCAGTACCCAAATGTCAGTACCCAAACTGGTCCTTCTCATTTGCAATATATTTTACACAATGACATCAGAATAAGCTCCATAAAACAGTTTTCCTTAATCAAGAGCCTTCATTAGTCCAGTGGTTTTCAACCAGGGAGATGTTGTCCCCCATCACCCACCCAGAGACTTTTGACAATGTCTAAAACATTTTCCATTATTACAGCTGAGGACAGAGGTGCTACTGACATCTAGCATGTGGAAGCCAAGGATCCTGTCAACCATCCCACAGTGGATAGGACAACACCTGAACCAAATGGCTATCTGATGCAAAATGTCACAAATATCAAGTTGAGCAAACTGCCTTTAATCTAATATATATTTCCTCTGAATTTGGTTTGATGGAAACTTTGCATTTGTATCACCCATTATTCCCTAATACCAGCACTACACTCTTCTCATTCTGTCTGTCATCCTTGAAACATGCTTGAAATATTTTCATCTTCCTATTAGACAGGCACTTCCTTTTCTCTGACTTTGGACATTAAAAAAAATCTTTTTAATCTTTTTCATGAAACTTTAATAGGGCCACCATGTGAAACAGTGATCTACTTTCTCTTATACTATCATGAATGTAAGCCCTTGCTGGAGAGCCTGATCCTCAGGAGCAAATCATGTCTCAGAAGCTTTGTCATGCTCCCAGAAAGTAAGCTACATATTTAGCCAGGAATCATCTAGGATACTTTAAAATACAAGGTAGATTTAACTAGATGCTCAAATAGAATCAGAATCTACTGTACTCAATTCTTTTTTTTTTTTTAAGATTTTATTTATTTATTTGACAGAGAGAGATCACAAGTAGACGGAGAGGCAGGCAGAGAGAGAGAGAGAGGGAAGCAGGCTTCTTGCTGAGCAGAGAGCCTGATGTGGGACTCGATCCCAGGACCCTGAGATCATGACCTGAGCCGAAGGCAGCGGCTTAGCCCACTGAGCCACCCAGGCGCCCCTACTGTACTCAATTCTTTAAGGAAGGTTGGGGGGACCTCAATTATACCTGAACTGTCTTTTAATTTCTGAAAAACACTTTGTAAAGCCTAGTGGCCCATTCCCAGCTCCCTTGTTTTTCTAATGAAGTCCTTAAAGGTGGAGTCTCTCCTGCCCTTCCACAACAGAGATAGCTGCCTGGAGGCATTCACTTTACAAATCAGGTGTGATACTTGCAGACTTTAAATGATCAGGGCACCAAGAGGAAATCTTCTTGTACCCATCTAACATTTATGGTGTTTATGATTTAGAATTTTGAATGCCAGACATCAGGTAAGACATCTAATAGAACCCTCAGACCTAAAGACTGGCAACCATGATTCTGAATGAATTGGGAAAGCACTTTATAATCAGACTTTTATTGTGTTCCAGCAATTTCTTCGTCTCTCTCTTTTTTTTCTCCTCCTCCTCCTCCTTCTTTTTCTTTTCCTTTCCTCCTCCCCCCACCTCCACCTTCTTCTTCTTCCTTCCTTCCTTCCTTTAATTTTTAAAGAAAAAAAAATAGAAAAAAAAATAAATGGTAGGTTGGAAGAATTTCACAGACCAATCAGTTTTAAAAGGGCTAAATATTATATTTCACATTTGATAATACATAAAACCCATTTGAGTATAACAGACTTTGTGATGTTCTGGGTTAAAAACAAAACAAGACTAAGTAAATGCAACAAAACTTTAACCATTTGAGGGATTCCAGTTCCAGATAACAGTGAATTCATATGATTATTTCCCTTAATGGGATGTAAGCTTGTCAAGAAAGATTTTTTGGGATCTTGGAAAGGAGAGACAGGAGACAAAAGAGAGAATGGAGAAGCCCTAGGAAAATGAGGAATGGAACAGTAACACAGGAGGAATGAAATGCAGAAGTGAGGGCCTAATTGTGGTTGGAGAATCTTACAGTCCAAAGAAAAAGGCAAGAAAAAGACTATTGACAAAAGATAGTAAAGAGATGGACATATGCTGAATTGAATACCTCTAATCAATTGAGAAAGAGAATTATTGAGACAATGTTGAAACAATGGGGTTTAACAATGGTTGCACATTAGAAACAGAGGAAGAGACTTTTAAAACATAGATATTTAAAATTTTATCAGATCAACTGAATCGAATCCTGAAGACTGGGCCAAGACAAATTCATTTTTAAAAACTTTTTACTTATAACTGTAGTATGCATCATGGTTGAGAAACATTGCCATGTAAAGCTCATGAAATCTGAGAACTTAATGAGGCTTAGGAAAGAATGGAGGTGATGGAAAAATTACCTGGAATGATAGGAGATAGTAGAAGAAAGTGAGATGTTTGGATATGATTCTTAACTAGTGGAGCAGTTAAAGGCACTGTAATTGCAAAGTTACAAAAATGAAGAACTATTGCATTACATGGTGAACACACACTTTCATGAACAGATAGTGACTTTTCAAAATATTCAGTGAAAGATGGACCATAACCTGTGGAATAAAGTGGATATAAAAAAGAATCCAATATATTTAATGGGCCCTGGGACATAGGAGAACAACTAGTAACAATTTTAATACAGTTTCCTAGAGTTATAGAAGGTTTTGTAAAAAGGATGAAGAGGTGTTACTTTACAAGAGAACTACGTTTTGAGGACATAGTAGAAAAGACTCTTGCCACCATCCTTGGTTATTTATTTGCTTTGGGCCTTCTAAATTTGGAAACATCAATCACAGTAGGACAAACTTAAGGATGCTTGGGACACTATTAATGATTACTTAGCATTCTTGGTCACACCGTGTAACTCTATGTAAGCTATTTAACCTCTATACCTCAGCATATTCATCCATAAGATGAAAATAATTTTAAAACCCCCTACTAGAGTTTTTAGAGGTTATAGGCTAAAACCTTAATAATGCCTGGGGAACCTACATGGCTCTGTCAGTTGTCAGTTGAAAGTCCCACTGTTGATCTTGTTGGGTCTCCCCAAAAATGGGTACCCCAATAATGGGTCCATGATTAAAGGAGCGAGACTGATACAAAGCAAAAGTCAAGCAAAGATTTATTCCGCTCCAAGCATCAAGAATCAAACTGACCGTCAAATAGACCGGGGGGGGGGGGCAGAGTCAATTTAAGTTTTACAACAAAATGGCAGTTCAACTGGTGTAGGGCCGCTCTGGCTGATTAGGCCCTTACATTCCCCCCTTTTCTTTGGAGATTAGTTAAATCTTTGACTTTTCAGCCAGTTCTATGTCCCTTTTTTTTTTTTTTAAGATTTTTATTTATTTATTTATTTGACAGAGAGAGATCACAAGTAGACGGAGAGGCAGGCAGAGAGAGAGAGAGAGGGAAGCAGGCTCTCTGCTGAGCAGAGAGCCCGATGCGGGCCTCGATCCTAGGACCCTGAGATCACGACCCCAGCCGAAGGCAGCGGCTTAACCCACTGAGCCACCCAGGCACCCTCTATGTCCCTTTTTAACAGCTGCCAGACTGTTTTAATGATTTCAGAATGATTTACCCAGAAACAGCATTTCTCTCCTAGGGCTACGCAGAGCTCCCTCTTTTTAGAAATAGTATATCAAGCCCTTATTGTCTATATTTCCCACCTATATTTAAAAATAGAAGCAACAATGAACACAATGAAATCATTGTTTTTTGAGTCTTAGCTTCAGTCCACGATTGGCAGGGTCCACTGGTAGCGGCATCCATCTCTGGGGGGCATCCTCGTCCTCGGCTCATTTGACATGACTCACATGAATTCAGGCCCTGACGCAGTCTACTTTTATTGCTGTGGGGATTGTCAGGATGACAGTAAATGGTCCCTTCCAGCAAGGCTCCAAGTTTCCCACTTGGTGGTGGCATATCTAAACCAAATCCCTGGGTTGGCCAGGATGTGGCTCCTTCCAAGACAGACTGCAATGCCTGCAGTGACTGGAGTACAGACTGATCAAATGTTTCTGCTAGGACAACCTCTTGTAGCCGAGGGCAGAGCGGGGGGGGGGGGGGTCTCCTGAACATTATTTCAAATGGGGTCACCTTGTTTAAGCAGGGTGTACATCGTGCCCTGAGGAGGGCAAAAGGAAGGAGATCCACCCATCCACTGCCAGCCTCCAGAATTAGCTCTGCAAAAGTCTCTGAGAATCTGGTTCATTTTCTCTCCTTGCCCAGAGCTCTGGGGCCAGTAGGCACAATGTTTCCAATTAGTGCCCGTGGCCTTGGCCAATGCCTGTGAGACTGAACTCACAAATGCAGGGCCGTTGTCTGACTCAATCGCAAGAGGTAACCCAAACCTCTAGTAGCCTTTTTAGCTACCACTCCTGCCATCTCATGTTTGGCAGAAGAAGCCTCTACCCAGCCTACCATCCGTATAGATGTTGGCGGTCTCACCCTTGGCCATCAATCAGCTCCGCTTTTTGCACCAGGGTTCTGTGTGGCAGGGCTGCCATCCAGAGCTCCTGCTCAGGAGAAACCACTGCAGCCCCCGCATATCTCTTTCCATCGACCATGCATCTACTCCCATCTGTGAACAGAGTCATTTCCGCATCTGGGAGGGGAGTGTGTCTGAGATCCAGCTTTTGTCCTATGACCTGGGTTAGGACCTTCCCGCAGTCATGTGGGTGCTCAGCCAGCACCTTTGGTAACAACGTGGCTGGATTTAGCACCGCCTGAGGCTGGAAGGTCACTTTTGGTTCGTTGAGAGGGAGGGCCTGATACCCCGTCACTTGGGCATTTGTCATCCACTGATCTGGTGGAGTCCAGAGAAGGCCCTCAATAGCGTGGGTGGTGGTCAAGATGAGATTTTGACCCAAAGTCAATTTACTTGCTTCCTTGACCAGGAGGGCCATGGCAGCAATTATGCGGAGGCACGGGGGGAACCCAGCTGCTACTGGATCTAGGTTTTTGTTAAGATAGGCCACTGGCCTTTGCCAAGGCCCCAGAGTCTGAGTCAAACCTCCCTTAGTCAGTTTGTAGAGAGGTCGCGCCATCTCCATGAACTGCGGTATCCACAGCCTGCAGTAGGCACCGTCCCAAGAAACTCCCTCATGGAGACCAAAGCCTAAATAAGTGGCGTGGCTCTGACAAAGCTGTGCTTTCTTCGCTGACACCTCATACCCTTTTCCTGCAGAGTCTGTAAGAGAGCTCTCGTCTGCCGCAAGCATGACTCAGTCCTCAGTGGCTATTTCCATTATTCCCACTAACTCAGTCAGATTCTTCCTTTCAAATCCTTCAATTTTCTGAAGTTTCCTCCTTATCTCTGGGGCTGACTGATTGGCAAAAGCAAGATCGTCTAAACGAGCTATCATGCAACTTCTCTGAAGTTTACCTCAAGTTATCTAGCTTAGGTAAACAAACATTTAAAGACAACCAAATCTAGAATTTAACACCCATAAAGCTGTGTTATTAAAACACCCATAAAGCTGTGTTATTAAAACTACTTTTTCTCTCTAAAATAACCCTCATTTCCAGAGATAGTCAAATCAGGACTAATTCATTTGAAAAACAAGTCCAGTTTTAACAAACTTGACCTAATTATTTACATAAGTTCAGCAAGAACAGTGAGGGGGATCATATAGATCTTTTAGAATCTGCTTTGCTGGAACTTCTTATAAGGAATCTCTAGGTTGAACTTTTAGTAGCCTCTCTGGGCCAGAAGCCAAGCCACATTGTTGCCATCAGACATGCCTGCAATACCTGTGGATTTGGGCAAATTACTCTTCCTGAGGTCCTGCCCCTGCCAGGAAGTGACATTCTTTACTCACCTGGTGAGGCTGCTGGGAACTCTGTAAGCAAGGTATCAGGCCAACAGTTCCAAAGGGCTTTACAGCTCCAGGTTTCATAAAGTCAACCTTAGTTCCTTTAAACGGTCTGGTCATATCTGAGTCTTTTCAAATATGACATCCCAGTTAAAGCCTTGGTAAAATAACCAGTGTTTCCAATAGTGTCCTGTTACAAGGAGAACAGATTCTTATTGAATTTAGGCAAATGACTGATTGCCATGAAAGAAAGAGTACTTACTAAGACCTTTTGGTTTCAGAGGGTTCAGATAGAGAGAAAAGTTGAATGCCATGATTCGTTTACAAATGAGCACTTTTACATCTCTATAAGTTACAGAAAACTTAAGAAAAAATTTCCCTAGTCTGGAAGAGCAAACATTACAGAACCAGTCATGTTTAAAATAAGACAACACATAAGAGAGAAAACATTACAACTTCCTTCACTTCATCTAGTCCCATGTTACTAATTCTGGTTTAGTCTGAATGCAGCTTTTACTTCTGGAAATTCTTACCCATTACAGTTCCCAGGATTTTAACATATCAAAGACCTGTATTTGTCCTGAAAGTCTCCCAAAGGAATTCCTTTAGGGTGGTTAACCAAATGTAATGCAAGGTTTATCCTTGGTTTAGCAATACTTCCTGAGTACCTTAGCAACAAGGAAAAGCCTTCTGAGTCAAAGAGATCTCATTTACAACTCTGGGTAGGCAAAGAGAAAACCATTTACATTTTCTTAGAAATACCTCAATCTCTGGTGAAGACTAAATATTAACCAATTGTGAGCTGTTACAACAGAATTCAGTTAAGCACAAAAGATGTTTACCAACAGATTTCAAAAGCACAAACCTAGTTCCAGCAACTAGTGCTCTAGCATTTTATCCCATTTGGTTTAAAGTTTCAGGTTAGCAAAGACTTTGAAAGCTACTTTAACAATTACCCATTAAAACTTTGAGACAGACAATTAACCATCAGTTTAGTCATCTCTTTGCTAACAGATTTTAACACAGATTTTAACAAATAGCACGAGCTTATTTGACTTTAAGTAAAAACTCTGAAGTCTCACTGATAACTCAAAAGACATGTTCATCCTAATTAACCTGGCAAACTTAACTTAGTTCAAATACTGATTTACGTTCCACCTGGGCCCACTCTGCTTCGAATGTTTACTTGTGACCCGGGTGTTAGGTCGAGGGGGTGCTCTTCTTATTTCCCAACAGTGAAGAACAGAACAAACTACCACCAGGAGGCAGAGAAAGGATTCCCAGTTCTTGGGCTCATCAGCTCCAAGAGAGGAGCAGATGCCATGCTTTCCTGCCAGCAAGGGGGAGGGGCTAGGCAGTCCCCATCGGGCCAGAGAAGGCAAGGAATGTCCCCAAAACAAAGGTAGTTTTGGCAGCTGCTTGGGAATATTCCTTAAAGTCTCCGTCTCTAGTTAGACTAACCCCAGTTGGCTCCATTTGTAGCCCTTAACACACGAAATGAGTGAGGGAGAAGCCCCACATCTATTAGGAGGAATGGAGAGATGAAAGTCAAAGTCCCCTTACTCTTTGCTTGTCCCATTCCTTCAAACACAACAAACAACACAACAGACTACAAAAAGACAAGACAAAGACAACCGCAAACCCAGAGGCCCTTACCCAGAGTTGGCCGTGGGTGGGGGTTTTTTCTGGCCCCCTACAGACCTCGCCAGTGGGGATTTCCCGGCCCCCTACAGATGCTTGCCCAGATGAGCCACAGAACAGACCCAGACCCAATGGCCCTCACCTGCTGGTGGGGGTTTTCCCAGCCCCCTACAGATGGGGTTTTCCGGGTCCCCTACAGATGCTCACCGAGACAAGCCACAGAACAGAACAAGACCCAGATGACTGCCTAGGGGGGACTTGGACCCCCTAGATGATCTACTAGAAGAGGGATGGGGCATCCCCGCATCCACTCCAGCCCTGGGGAGCATGGCTGTGTCCAGCTTCTCCCTGGTGGGCCCTACGTGGAGCTACACAACCAGACAGACAGATCCAGACCCAGAAATTCTGATGCTGGCTCAGTTCTCATCATTTAATCCCAGACGAGCCCCCAATGTTGGGTCCCCCCAAAAATGGGTACCCTAGTATTGGGTCCATGATTAAAGGAGGGAGACTGATACAAAGCAAAAGTCAAGCAAAGCTTTATTTTGTGCCAAGCATCAAGAATCAAACTGACCATCAAACAGACTGGTTGGGGCTGCCCCTTACAGAGAGGACGACCCCTCCCTGCTTTCCAGACTAACTTTTATAGAGCAAAGGCCATGTGGTTGGGCCTGGACACACACAGGTGGCCAATGAAATTGTAACACACAGAGAAAGCTGCACAGTCATGCTAGGTGACCAATTGAATTACAATTTACCCTAGTAGATATTTGAACCAGCCTATCACCTTGTTCAGAATTGGCACCCAAAAGGTGCCCAAAGGGCGGGGCCCATACTCATTGGTAGCTAGGAGACAGTATGCACCCCCACTGATTGAATACCTCCACCTGGCCTGACCCACCCTTGTACTTGGACTTTGTTACCTGGGACTCGTTTCTGGGACTTGTTTTTAAGTAAGTTCCCCTGGGTGGGGGGACAGAGTCAATTTAAGTTTTACAACAAAATGGCAGTTCAACCGGGGTGGGGCGGCTCTGGCTGAATAGGCCCTTACAGATCTCACCTCATTTCTTGATCTCAGGGTCTTTAATTCAATCCACTTGTTAGGCTCCATGCTTGTTGTGGAACCTACCTAAAGACAAAGAAACAAGCAAAAAACCCACCAAAACCCTTAATAATTCCTGGAATGTAGTAAACAATGAGTTCATATTATGTATCAATATTAAATATACATTATATTGTGGTATCAGGTATCCTATTTTGAGCATCACATATAAAGCTTTGTGCTAAGAATATTTATATACTACTTATATCATCCACAATGCCCTATACATGACAATATTCCACTATAGAAGGAATAAATGATAAGATCACACAGCCAGTAGATGATTATGCCAGGAAAAGACTCCTAGTAAGACCTGACTCTAAATCCATGACCTTCTCACACTCTAGGTTGTTTTAGCATCCTGTACCCCAATGGCTAACAGAAGTGAAAGAGAACCTGTGTGTGTGTGTGTGTGTGTGTGTGTGTGTGTGTAAGAAACAGTCTATATGCCTCTATAAACATTATAAAATTGTTACCCAGTGTTCTACATTCAAATAATGATTTTCATGCCCAGCTACACTTCTGCCGGATAGTTCACATATTATAATTATAATAAGCAAATGCATTCATCAGTTCAGAATTGACTTCACAGAATGATAGTGGAAATACCTGTAAAACAAAATTCAATTAAGCCTAGTAATATAACCAAATTATTTTTAATAAATAACTAGCAAAGAAAATAATTTAGTCAACTATGAATATTGTTCCTACAAAGGTAGATCTGAAGGGCTTCAGTATTAATATTCTAAGCATTCTGTTATAATTTGAGCAAACAGAGCAATTCTAACAAGCTTTGAACATGGCACATTACTATAAAAATGTAAGAACTCTTTGAACTTTTAGATTACCCAAGGGGAATTAGAAATTTGCTCATACTATGGAGTATTATGCCTCCATCAGAAAGGATGAATACCCAACTTTTGTAGCAACATGGACGGGACTGGAAGAGATTATGCTGAGTGAAATAAGTCAAGCAGAGAGAGTCAATTATCATATGGTTTCACTTATTTGTGGAGCATAACAAATAGCATGAAGGACAAGGGGAGATGGAGAGGAGAAGGGAGTTGAGGGAAATTGGAAGGGGAGGTGAACCATGAGAGACTATGGACTCTGAAAAACAATCTGAGGGGTTTGAAGTGTCAGGGGGGTGGGAGGTTGGGGGATCCAGGTGGCGGGTATTAGAGAGGACGTGGATCGCATGGAGCACTGGGTGTGGTGCAAAAGCAATGAATACTGTTATGCTGAAAATAAATTTAATAAATAAACAAAAGAAAAAAACGAACAATAGAACAGATATCTACAAAATTGTATAATCTTCCTTTGCTGCAGAGTTAGGCACCAGTAATTCTGAACACAGGCTCCACTCTAACTTGTTTTGTGGCTTTGGACAAGTCCTTAACCTCTCTGAGACTCAGTTTCCTCATCTGAAAATTGAATAATAATATATATTTATTATTAGGAGGATAATAAGAATACCCTTAATTGATAGGACTACAGGTAAAAACCAAATGAGATAACGAATAGGGGTGTCTGGGTGGTTCATCGGTTAAGCATCTGCCTTCAGCTCAAGTAATAATCCCAGGTTCCTGGGATCAAGCCCCGCATTGGTCTCCCTCCCTACTCAGCACAAAGTCTGCTTCTCCCTCTCCCACTGCCTGCCACTCCCCATGCTTGTGCTCTCTTTCTCTCTCTAGTAATTAAGTAAAATCTTAAAAAAATAAAAAAGATAAAGAATAGAAAAAAAAAGAAATTTGCTCATACACGCTTTGTAAATGAACAAAAAAATGACAAAAATACTAGGTAGACATCTCTCTCTGTCTCTGTATCTCTCTTTCTCTTTCACACAAACATACACATACGCACATAATATTCTAGATTTTTAAAATATCCTGTATCTACATAGTTAGCCTGTTATTTTCTTTTTGGTATACCTGAGTTCTCTTAGCTAGAAATCTGTTCTTATGCACTGTTCTTCTGAATAGTCCACGTCTGAATCCTGCAACAAGTTGAGATGACAAGCTATGTTTTGTGAATTTATTGTAGATGCCAAGATGTTGACTTTCTCGTCCTGGAAGCTACCCAGGCAGGGATAGGAGAAGCTGGAACATATTCCTGTTTAACCCAGTGTGCCACACAAAAATTATTTTCCAAAGAAGGCATAATGTGAAATATTTGGTCCAACACTGATATATACCTCACTGACCCCCAAAAGTCACTGCTTCTCCAACTATCCTTTCCCACAGTCTCACTTGCTGATTGAACACACTTAATAATTTCATCATTAGAATTCAAAAGTCCATGTGTCCTTCATTCACAGTGTGACAGCTCATGAAAATAGAATCGTGGTTAACCCAGCTAAGGATGGGATCATAGAAACACATAGCCCGTTATGTCCACCAAAACATCCAGGATCACCACTCACCCCTTCTCCCTCCTTGACAATCTCCACCTTCAATTCTTATTTATTGCAATGTTGATTATCTCACTGTATCTGTTTGTTTGTTTTTATTTTTTTTAAAGATTTTATTTATTTACTTAACAGACAGAGATCACAAGTAGGCAGAGAGGCAGGCAGAGAGAGAGAGGAGGAAGCAGGCTCCCTGCTGAGCAGAGAGCCCAATGCGGGGCTCGATCCCAGGACCCTGGGATCATGACCCGAGCTGAAGGCAGAGGCTTTAACCCACTGAGCCACCCAGGCGCCCCTATTTGTTTGCTTTTAATAAAGGCATTTATGTTTTTAACTGGTTCAAATTTTTTGAAAAAATAAGCATTTGGTTTGTTATGGTACAAAATCAGATATTTGTGCTTTTCATTAGTATTAAATACTTTGCATGTTTTATTTTGGAATTTTAAATGTTCATGATCAGACTCACACTATGATTATAGATTTTTAAAATGTCTACTTTCATTTTCATTAACTTGCAGTTTTTTAAGTTAGATGGCTAGAGGAAATATTTATGTATGTGTGTAGAAACAAACATGACTGCTACATATTTATAGTTAATTGAACAATTTATAAATAAGAGGTTTTCCAGTCCAATTAATATCTTCACCTTGAATTCTATTTTGTCTGATATTAATACTGACACATCTGTTTGTTTGGTTTTGTTTTCATTCATATGCTGTTTCATATTTCCCACATTTACAGTTTTTATTTTGCTGCCTTAAACTTCTGAGTTGTATTTTTATAGAGAATATGATTGTAACATTTTCTGATTTCTTGTATGCCTACTTTGTTTTGTTGCTGTTAAATAAATTTATTTATTTTTTTATAATTTAATATTAGTATTAAATTAGTATTAGTATTTCTGGATATGAGATTCTAATTGACAGTAATTTCTACATAAACTTTGAAGTTATTACTCAATTGTCTTTTTACAGTAGGTAACAGATCTTTATATCCTTTCAGAAACTTGTTTTCTTTATCCTCAATTTTTCAAAATTCACTCCAATGTATCTAGATATTGATCTTTTTTATATTAATGCTATTCTGTACTATGAAGTGATAACTTAATAATTTGGGAATAAAGTATATTTTTCAATTTAAATATTTTGGGTTAATATTTTTTATTCTATTCCTATTTCTTAAATTTTCTTTCCCAGATTATAATTTTTCCTTTTCTGCCATGTTTTAGGACTATCTAAAATTAGTCACTTCTCAACTCTTCTTTTATTAACCTGTCGTGTGTGTGTGTGTGTATGTGTGTGTGTGTTATTATATTTCAAGTGTCAAAATGTCTAATTGATGTTTTTGCATAGCTCTCTTGTATGAAACAATATTCTATTTAATATTTGAGGAGAGGCATTATCTTTATTTTTATATTTCCTTATTTGGACTGCTGGTTTATTTTCACATTTGTTGGTCTTTTTACCAATGTTTCTTTTGTCTTGTTTTAATTTCCTCAAATGTTGGCATTTTGGCTGTTTGCTGCCTTTTGTGTTTTAGAATTCCTATTTTATCACTACTGTAGGGACAAGATTTGACTATACATAACTGCTTCTGGTGATGGTAAGGATTAGGGTATAAGAGCTATACTAAAAGGCGGGGAGTGCTAGAGGCTCCTCAGTTCATTGCATGGTCACTATGTCCCTAATGATTCATGGTCTCCATGGAGATATGTCTCTGTCTCTGGGGAGAAAAAGTATACCCTCTACATGCCTCAAATTACTACTTTGACTGTTGCTCCTGAGGTCTTTTCTGCTCTTGCATTCACTGATTCTGATCTCCACCTCTATAGGTGGAGACATCTCTCCAAGGAGCCTTATTTTTCCGATTCACTTCCAAAGGTTTTTATCATTCAGTAATACCTCAAAAGTCTGATTTGCTAATGGCATCCATCATCATCTTCCAGAATATTATGTATCCTGTTTTCATGTGTTGAAATAATATTTTAAAATATTTTATTTATTTGTTTGAGAGAAAGAGCAAGTGAGAACAAGGGAAGGGGCAGAGCAAAAGAGGCAAGGGAGAAGGAGAGAAAGAATCTCAAGCAGACTCTCCACTAAGCATGGATCACAATTTAGGCTCAATTTCATGACCCTGAGATCATGACCTGAGCTGAAACCAAGAATCACATGCTTAACCAAAAGAGTCACCCAACAGGATTTTTCTTACAGCAAAACAATTATTCACTTAGACATTCAATTACATTCTTTGCTCAATTATAAGTTTCTTTAAGTCTTCCATGTGCTTAATGAAGACATTTATTTATTTATGTATTTATTTATTTATTTTCTAGCAATGGCTTCAAAATCAGCTTTTTTACAGTCTGTATTAATTCCACAAATGATTTCACTTTTGAAGATTTCACTTCCACATTTACAAAGTGGAGATAATACCCCAAACCTCAGAGGGTTGGGAGGAATTTCATATTATGATTGCCTTCTGAAAATACCTAGTGACCTGTCCTAGTTTCAACACTCAACAGATGTCATTTTCCCATCATGACTTCTCCCTGTTTTGTATACGTGTATTACCCACTATAATCAGTCTGTAATTCTGAGAGGCTGGGATCACTACTGTAGATTGTATGTCCTGTAGCACTTAAAGTAGGAGATATCCTTAAAAGGGTCGAGTTGAGGGACGCCTGGGTGGCTCAGTTGGTTAAGCGGCTGCCTTCAGCTTGGGTCATGATCCCAGAGTCCTGGGATCGAGTCCCACATCGGGCTCCTTGCTCGGCAGGGAGCCTGCTTCTCCCTCTGCCTCTGCCTGTCACTCTATCTGCTTGTGCTCACTCTCTCTCTCTCTCTCTCTCTCTCTCTGACAAATAAATAAATAAAATCTTAAAAAAAAAGGGTCGAGTTGAGTAAGTGCATTATATAGAAAGATAGTGTTCTAGAAAGCGGCTGTTAAGTGTCGAATTCCTAGTACTGAAGAGATGACAGGATCAGATGAGAAAAACTGTTTGCCTTGTCTCTTGACAGGTTCCTCTGAAAATGTCTACCTTCACCTTCTCCGTTTTGTCTCTTGTTCATTATCTCTTTTCACTAATTAAAAAATAGTTATGATCAGACTTCTAATTCTTATGTCCTTTCACTTCCGGGAAGTGATAAAAGTACATAGGAGCATTTAGGTATTTGGGGGAGAAAAAAAAAAAAGTTGAGCACATGTGAAGATGATTAGTTGATTTTAATCACTTGCCCTTATTAAAGGCTGTCCTGTGAGCTGAGCTCCTAATAGAAAGTGTGCAGGCTGGATCTCAGAAAACAGGTTTCATGGTGGTTATTTCTAGAACTCTCTGTAGTGGTGAAAATGTGCGGTTTTAACTTGTTCCAAAATGCTTTAGACAAACATGAATTCATTAGTTTAGGTAATACGAAGCCTAGAGGTAACATGGCTTTAGGAGTCACTGAAAAATCTCAGTTTTTGTACTTCTCTGCTCTGCAATCTACATTGTTGGCTATACCATAAAGCATGTTTTCACTCTGTGAGTAACTTATAATAAGTATGTTGCAGCTTATTACTCTGTTGATATCCTGATGGAAGTAAAACCTGTGTTCATTTAATCTTTCTTTACTGCAAGAAAAATATTTCTTCATCTCTTACAGCAATCTTGCGTTGTATTTTATCTGCTAGCATGCAATCACTTGCTTACTCCTGAACAAGTTGCTGTCAGTAAAATTTCCTTGAGACTGATCAGGTTACCTTCAGAGCTGTTTCCCAAGTGACACTGCTGTTACTTCATATGGCTCAACCACAGTACCTACTGTACTCATAATAATGTCTCATTATTATCTATTGGATTAATTTCCTTACCTGTAATCTGAATTTCCTTATTTCTGTTCTTTCTTAGATATACAACATAAATTTAAAATAGTAGTTAATCAAAATTTAGAATGCTCAGTGAGTTTTTAGATATTTTCTAATCCTGAAATTCTTAAAAATCCATGAGTTCACAAGTGAATTTTGAATGTTGTGTGATTGCAAATAACTCTTTTGTATTATGTATTGTCATTTCAAATGTTAAATCAATATAGACCTTCTTGTTAGGGTCTAAAAATATTCTTTTTAGGCAACATATTTATAACATTCAAACTCCAGTTTGGATATTATTAATACCATAAAGTTGTTCAATGTCTGAGTAATTTTCAGAGCAAGAAACTTGAATTCCCTGGTGGTTATGTAAGCACTGAAGTATTTTTTGGGTTATCTGAGGTGGACAAATATTAAAATCTTTTGAGATTTGATGCCTACTTAATGGTAAATCCAACATATCCCTTAATCTCTTGGGATTATAAAAAATATGCTAATGTACACTACATAACAAGATATTCTTGGATATTATTAATTATTATTTTTGAATTATTAAATAATTTAAATTATTTAATTTAATAATTATTATTTATTGTTGGATGCTATAATCCATAGACTTTCTTTAACTTTCATTACTTCTTTCTAGAAGTAAATTCTGGATACTTGATGTCCTAGTTGTCAATAAAAAAAAGTTATTTGTTTTGAAATTTTTAAAATATACAACTCCTTTCCTCCCACAACCTGATTAGAACAGAAATGATCTTAAAAATCATAGGACACTTTGGGGTGCCTGGGTGGCTCAGTGGGTTAAGCCTCTGCCCTCAACTCAGGTCATGGTCTCACAGTCCTGGGATCAAGCTCTCTGCTCAACGGGAAGCCTGCTTCCCCCTCTCTCTTTCTCTCTCTTTCTCTGTCAAATAAATAAATAAAATATTTTTTTTTTCACAAAGATTTTATTTATTTGACAGAGAGAGAGAGAGATCACAAGTAGGCAGAGAGGCAGGCAGAGAGAGAGGAGGAAGCAGGCTTCCCACTCAGCAGAGAGCCTGATGTGGGGCTTGATCCAAGGACCCTGAGATCATGACCTGAGCTGAAGGCAGAGGCTTAACCCACTAAGCCACCCAGGTGTCCCATAAATAAAAATCTTTTAAAAAAGATCATAGGACACTTTCTAAAGGAGTAGTTATAACTGAATATATATTCCTCTTTACCATGTCACTTCTTTTCAAAATTTTGAGTACATTGTATTACACATTGAAGTTCCTGTCTTATGTCCAATAGTATTCTGGGCACTGAACATAATGAATGAATAAGACTTTGTATCCACTCTAAAGAACTTATAAACTACAGAGGGAGAAAACCATTAAGGGATACATGTGTTGTAGAAATGGAACATGGATGGGACTGGAGGAGGTTATGCTGAGTGACATAAGTCAAGCAGAGAAAGTCAATTATATGGTTTCGCTTACTTGTGGAAAATAAGCAATAGCATGGAGGACATTAGGAGAAGGAAGGGATAATTGAAGGTGGTGGGTGGGTATCAGAGAGGGAGAGAAACTATGAGAGACTTTGGACTCCAAGAAACAAACTGAGTGTTTTAGAGGGGAAGAGGATAGGGGACGGGTAGGCCTGGTGATGGGTATTAAGGATGGCATATATTGCAGGGAGCATGGGATGTTATATATAAACAATAAATCTTGGAATACTATATCATTAACTAATGACCTACTGTATGGTGACTAACATAACATAATAAAAAATAACGATAATTTAACAAAAAGAAAAAAGAAATGGAAACAACATCCTATTACAATAGTGAGAGGGTTGAGTCTAGGGTAAATATGTAAGAATGGAATTACTTGGTCATGAGATGTACATATGTTCAATCTCATTGCTATGAGAAATCCTTGAAACAATTCATGGTCCAAAAGCAAAAGAAAAAAAAAAAGATCAGTGTTAAATGTATGAAGATAACTTATTAATTATAGAAAATAAGGAATTTCAAGTAAATTTTAAACCAAGAGGTTAGAAAATATTAACTATAAAATACCAAACATGAATATGACAGAAAAATAATTATACAGATAAGGAAAGCAATAGAAGAGGACATTAAGAAAAACAATATGATCAAAGTAGAATTTCCTTATATCACTCTGGTGTTAGTTACCTTGGGCTCATTCCTACTCTAAAAATGCTTCAATACATCTCAGACTTATTGTCTATACGTCTAAGATCATGAACTCTGGAGCCAAACTGCTTGGGCTGGAAACTAAGATTTAATTATTCACCTCTAAAGTAGAGGTTCTCATAGTACAAAACTTCTATAATAGATTGATAATGAAAATAGTGAACACAGAGTGAGCATCTGTAGTACTTAACACTCAGCAGATGTCAGCTGAGACAGTTCTAGCAGTACAATAGTACAGTTAAGAGTATATATTCTGGATTCAGATTGCCTGAGTTCTAATCCAACCCTTGTGGCAAGTAAGTCAATGTCTCTGGACCTCAATTATCTTACTTGTAAAATAAGGGTAACATAATAGTACCCACCACATGGGACTGTTAGGACCAAATCAAATGATATAAGTGAACAGTACATAATCTATGGTAAGTACTCAATATGTTTTAGCTAATAGAGTTGGTATGCTGTATCTTTAGTTATTTTGGTCCTTTCTTGCCCTTGAAAAGCTGATTTTTTTCTACCTTCCATATCTAACCTTAGATATTATTTTCTGATGTCCAAAATTAGCATATTATTGTTGGTACTGCAGCAAGTGGGGTTTTGAGATGAGTATTAAAAAGTAATTTAATTGTTGTCTAAAGAAAAAAATCTGATTTTTAAATGTATTATAGAATTATTTTATTTTGAATAGTGTGTATGTGAATGGTCCAGAGGCTTTGTGGCATTTAGTCTAAAACTAGTATTGCTGATAACCTGGTTGATACTTACCTCCTTCATCACCTATTGTGCCTTATAAAGTTATTCTTTAACATCTGACTCATTCCCTTCTTACCATTTTATGTTACGTAAAATTATCATTTTTATTACGTTGTCTCCTTATTGTCTATCTTTTCCCTAGTATATGAGTTCAATGAAGCAAGAATTTAATTTATTTTGCTTATCACTTGATCTACTTATCTTACTTATCTACTTACTTATCACTTGATCCTGGAACATAGGCACTTAAATGCTTCTGCTTAGATTACAGAATAATTGCTAAGATGTCACGAAGAGTTTCCATATATCCCACATCCAGTTTCCCCTATTGTTGATATCATATATAATACATTTGTTAAATTAATGAACGCATATTGGTACACTATAATTAACTAAAGTCCACACTCTATTCAAATATCTTCAGTTTTATGCAATATCTTTTTTCTGTTACAAGACCCTATCCAGGAGAACATACTACATTTAGTTGTCATGTCTCCCTACACTCCTCTGGTTTGTCAAATTTTCTCAGAGTTTCCTTGTTTTGGGTGATCTTGATTTTGAGGCGTTCCACTTAAGTATTTTGTAGACTATCCCTCAATTGGGATTTGATTTGTTTGATGTTTTTCTCATCCTTAGATTGAAATTATGGGTTTTAGGGAGGAAGGCCACAGAAATAAGGTGTCATTTTCATTATATCATAACAAGGGCACATAATATCAACATGTTAGTCTTGACCATGATGCTGAGATAGTGTTCATGAGATTTCTCCACTGTGAACTTATCCTTTTTGCTACTTTTCTCTCCTATATTCTTTAAAAGGAAGTCACTGTGAGCTGCTTACACTTAAGGAGTGAGGAGGTATGTTCTATCTTCTTCAGGGTAGAATACTGAAGAAAATTATTTGGAATTCTTCTGCACAGCTTTGTTCTCCCAATTTTTATATATTTATTAATTTATCTATTAAAGTATTTTCAGTATGGGGATATATAAACATACTTTACATATATATTATACTTTAGACTATAATTCAAAACTATCTTATTTATTTTGATGCTCAGACTATTCCAACCATAGCCATTAGACCAGTTTCACTTAGTTCCTGAGTCCCCTTGAAATAGCACCATCTTTTTTTTTTTTTTTTAATACTTTCTGTTGTCTTATGGTGTTCAAGGCTCATCTTCAGTATTTCCTGCCTCAGTCCCTAAATAAACCATTTATCTAAAGATATTTATTTCTTTTCATTGGAGTACTGTCATGAAAACCAAGATCTGGGCACTGACTATTTAGTGTTGCTGGAATGTCATCACTTCTAGGCCTTCTCGCCTGAGAGAGGGATGAAATACAACTGTGAACATTAACCAAGTAGATATACACATATCCATGAATATTTTTATATCTAATCTTCTATATCTGTATTCACTAACCATGCATTCATAGTAACTCAAATTTATAACTGCATGAATCATTGTACCTATCCCTCTTGTTTATCTAAAGCTTTCTACTCTCATGTGGAGAAGCCTGGCTCCCATTATCAACCATCCATTCATTGAACCATTTAAGTGCAGCATAATTGTATGGAAGTGTCAGAAATGTTAGACTATACCCCCATGGGTAATAACTTTATCACTAGATTCTTTTAATCGTATAGACTCACGTCATTTCCAGGGATACTTAGGTCAGCACCCTTTCTTCCCATTCCCTGCAGTTAGCTTGTTGCAAGCATTTGAAATACTGCTAGATTGTTGTCATATTCTACATCCCATCCTGGTTTCTCTCAATCCTCTAAGTGAGTTTTTGAAAATCTGCACACATTGAAGTACACATGTTGTGCTATAAAGTCCCTGTTTTCATGAGTTGATAGTTTACTTCTTTTCATGCTTATGAAATACTCTATTCTGTAGATGCACTGAACTCTATTTATTCATTCATTCCACCTATGTGAAGACATTTTTGTGGCTTACAGGTTTGAGTGATTAAGAAGAAAGCTGCTGTAAACCTTCACATGCAGCTCTTCATATAAACATAATTTTCAAACCAGTTGGGTGAGTACAAAAAAGCATTATGGCTGCATCATATGGTGAAACAAGGATTAGTTTTGCAAATAACTGCCAAACTGTCTTCCAAAGTGGCTGTACCAATTTGAATACCCACTTATGAGGAATGCAAGGTCTTGGTGTTCCATATTCTCACCAGTAAGATGTACTATCAGCTTTCAGTCTTTGGCTTTCTCATAGGTATATATAAGTAGTTTCACTGGTGTTCTAATATACATTTCCTGAATAAAGATCATGTTGAGCTCCTTTTCATATGTTTATTTGTCATCTGTATATGTTTTTGGTGAAGTGTCTGTTCAGATTATTTGTTCTTTTTTATTGGTTTGTTTCTTTTTTTTTAAGATTTTATTTTATTTATTTGTCAGAGAGAGAGAAAGAGAGCATGCACAAGCAGGGGGAAGGGCAGCAGGCAGAGGCAGAAGCAGGCTCCCTACTGAGCAAGGAACCTGATGCTGGACTCTGTCCCAGCCCCTGGAATCATGACCTGGACTAAATAAAGGCAAACTCTTAACTGACTAAGCCACCAGGAATTTCCACCTGGTTTGTATTTTTTTGAATACTTAAATGTAAGTGACTTTTTTTGTGTGTGTTTTGGATAGTAGTTCTTTATCAGACATGGATTTTGAAAATATTTCCTCCCAGTAGGTAGCTTGTCTTTTGATTTTCTTAACAGCTTTCACAGAGCAGAAGTCTAATTTTAATAAAGCCCAATATAAATTTTACTTGAATGGGTCATTATTTTTTTATGTTGTATCTAAAAATAGTCACCAAATCTAAGGTCAAAAGGATTTCTTCCTCCATTTCCTTCTATATATTTCATAGTGTTGCACTTCACCATTGGATCTGTGAAATATTTTTAGGTAATTTTTTGGTGAAAGCTATAATGTTGTGTTTAAGTTCACTTTTTTGCATATGAATGTCCTTAAACACTGTATTTGTTAAAAAGATTGTCCTCTCTGATCTTTAATGAAGGAACTGATCTTTGATGAAGGAATTGTCTTTGTTCCTTCATCAAAGATCAGTTCTGTATAATGGTGTGCATCTATTTCTGGACTCTCCACTCTGTTCCATTGATCTATATGTCTTTTCTTTTGCTAATACCACACTGTCTAAATTCTTATAGCACTATTAGGTTTGGTGATTTTTCTAGTGGCCCATTTCTAACGTTTTACTTTTCTGGGCTGTGTGCATTCTGGTTAAACCCTTGAAGGCATTCTTCATTTCTGTTACAGTGTTTTTCATTTGTAGAATTCGTTTTTGATTCTTTCTAGATGTAAAATTATATCTATCTTATTATATTACCCATTCACTATTACATATTATCTACCTTCTCCATTAGAGCTCTTGACATATTAATCATCTTATTTTATATTCCCTGCATGATAATTCTAACATCTGTGCCATATCTGAGTCTTCTTTTGTTCTTTGCTTTTTCTCTTCACACTCTTATCCCCCCCCCCCTTTGGCATTCCCTAGTTGTTTGATTGTTTGTTTATTATGGACCATCTACTATGGGAATAATAACAACCAAGATAAATAGTGTCAGTGTTAGTTTTTATGTTAATTGGGTAGGGATTGGGCTGTATTAAGTGTTTTCTTTAGCAGTGGGTTCAAAGACTTCAAATTTATCATGTCTTTGTTTTTACTCCCCTGACTTGGATTTTCCTAAGAAGTACTTCTTTTTTTTTTTTCTTTAAATATTTTATTTATTTATTTGACAGACAGAGATCACAAGTAGGCAGAGAAGCAGGCAGAGAGAGAGGAGGAAGCAGGCTCCCCACTGAGCAGAGAGTCCGATGCAGGGCTCAATCCCAGGACCCTGGGATCATGACCTGAGCCGAAAGCAGAGGCTTTAACCCACTGAGCCACCCAGGCGCCCCCTAAGAAGTACTTCTTGAATAGCATCTGTGCTTTACTGAAATTTCAGGCATAACCCCCTCTTCTTCCATTGGTACTCTGTTTCTCTGATGGTTAGGTATATTCACAGGTAATCTTTGATCTTATTAAATCTCAGTCTTTCTCTGGGCCTGTGTCTCTGGGTTGTGGTCTTCACAAATGCTTCTCTAATAATATGGGACTGCAGTGGGTTAAATGCCCTTATCCAATCTGGGATAAGGCTCTAGTAAGGTATTTTCTCCTGGTAAGTAAGCATTTATTATGGAAAATATTCTAGGTATATTACAAAATTATTACTCTTTTCTTCCCTTGTCCTGAGACATGAGGACATCTTTCCAGGGTTTTCCTGTGATAATCCGGTGGGTTTCATGGAGTAAAATCCATGAAAGAGAAGTTTTTAAGGCTAGAGCCACAGGAGCTACTCATTTTCAAATTAGTCCACCCCCAATGTCCAGCAGTTTGTCAAAATTACTATTTCAGTGCTTTTACTACTTTAGAGCTCTAGCAGCTTCGGCTTCAGGTAAACAGATCCTTTTTTGTGAGTCTCTGGATTCACTTGTCTCCAGCGGTTGTGAAGGCAGTTTGTCTTATGACCATTGTTTTCTGGTGGGTCAAAAAAAATTCATTCATTTAAAATTTTTGCCACAGTTGTGCTGTAATGATGGAGGAGATGACATATATTCTTTACATGGCAGGGCTAAAACTGAAAGTCTTCAGTAATGATGTTTTTAAAGCTCATTGAAAATAAAACATTAAAAAAATATCATTGTAAACATAGATTCTGAGAAGTATGATCAAGAATAAATAGAAAGAAGATATAACTTAATGAAATAAGTATGAGAGAGTTTAATATCTATAGGCATGTAATATATTAAACTACTATTTACAACTTCAGACAGAAACACAATTACTCCAGTTGAGTATAAAAGGTACTAAGCTGTCACTCTATCCATATAAATGAGATACTTTTGATGGGTTTACAAGTAATAGTTATAAAATTTCTATGGCTAAGCAGCTTTCATATAATATTAACTATTTCAGGTATAATGGAACTCTTCCCACTCATTTTAAATTTTTATGTCCAAATCAGACAACTCTACCATATATATCTATGAATGTAGACATATACATATTCATACATAATCTACTCATCTCTCACACTATAAGCTCACTTATAAACATTAGTTCTTTAAAATGTTGTTAAATCCTGTTAAAATCTTATCAATTAATATTGGATTAGAAATACTAATGTAATTAAATTTTAAAAATCAGGTGTGTAAATATTAGAAAATATGATGAAATTGTCATCACAGTGTGTTATCATAAAACTACAATAGAAGTTAATCTATTAGTACATACAATAATGAGTTATTTTGCTATAGATAACAAGTATCATAGAAAACACAAGTTTTTTGTATGTCAGTAGAATTCAGTACCAAATGTAAATAGAAATATTCTATTTGAAGTCAGAATCAGGGGAGCCTGAGTTGCTCAGTTGGTTGAGCCTCCAACTCTTGGTTCTGGCTCAGATCATGATCTCAGGGTCATGAAATCAAGCCCTACTTCAGCTCCAGTAGGGAGTTTGCTTGGGATTCTCTCTCCCTTTGCCCCTCCCCCTTGATGCTCTGTCTCTCTCTCTCTCTCAAATAAGTAAATCTTAAAAAAAAAAAAGAATCAATGTCAAGAAAATACTTACTAGTGACCAGCAATAATTAGGCTCTTTGATTTTGAGTTTCATCTCTAAAGTAGAGATGGTAATATATACCTATCTGGCCTCTATTCAGAATAATGCAGTTAATAATGCACTTAAATACTAGTCATTGAAAAAATAACATCTCTTTCTGTTCTGCTTAGATATCCAATTTTGACCAGTGCACTATGCTTAGGTCTACATTACATAACTTAATTCCTCATTAACTCCCCCTTCCCCTTTGTTATTTTCCAGTGAGACTGAGTTTCCTTTGTGTTCACTAGCTACTCAAAGGTCAGGGACCTCTTAACCTTCTCAAGTTCCTTTCAGCTCTTTTCCCAATGATAGAAGAGAAAACAAATTTGAAAAATCTTTGGAGGTTTTTCATCTTCCACGGCTGTCTCTTCCAGGACAAGTGTTCTGGCTGCAATGTTTTGTGGTGGTGCTTGTCTGTGTTTGTTTATGGGTTTTCACTAAAGATATGTTATTGTTTTTTTTTCCTAAGAAAAGAAAATTTTCATACTTAACACATATAAAAATACATTAAAATATAAAGAAGAAATTAAATTTTCCATTACTTCCCTTAGAGAGATGACCTTTTTTGACCAGTTTGCATGGATTTCTCCCAGAAGTTAATTTTTATGCACATGTTTATAGAAACAAATACATATGCATATGCACATGCATATTCACACAGACACACACACACACACATATGCACACACACATATTTTTCTCTTTGATTTGACTTCTCATTAAAAAATATTACATATGTGTTGGTATTTGACATGTGCATCATGTGCTTAGTACCATTTAATTAACAAAGTTGTGGATCTAGCAATACACAATCAATAAACATATTGCAAGTCTGCAAATTAATCCATGACATTGGTGAGGAAATGATTTATACTTAGTGAGAACTTAATGTTTCTAGGTAATGAAAATTTACCTGCATTAACTCATAGGGCTCATGCAACATCTCTAGGAAGGATGTATCTTTATTATTTTTGTTATACAAATTATGAATCAGTGACCTTGGAAGGTAAAACACCTTGCCCAAGGTCACATAGCTGGTATGGAGTGGAGAGACTATAAAGATAGACATTTCAACATTAGAACTCTTCTCCTAATATAGTGCTATGCTTTCATTCACTAGTAGTTAGTAATTCAAAAGTGTTTTTGTGAGCATTCAGTAAGTCTATCTATGGTTCTACTCTTATTTCTTTGAGATTTTATTTTATTTTTTTAAAGTAATCTCTACACTCAGTGTGATGCTCAAATTTATAATCCTGAGATGAAGAGTTGTATATCCCACTGACTGAGCCAGCCAGGCACCTCATAGTTCCACTTAAATTAATTGTTTATTAAGAAATTTTCATTATATTAAGAAAATGTTTTTTATAAAGATATATATCTAGAATCATGTCATCATGTTTTCTTCCTTTTCTTTAATTTAGTTAATGATAGCCAATCATTTGGAATTTTTTCGCTGGTGATCTAGACTGATGATTTTTCTAAAACTCATTTCAAGAGTATTTGTCTATATTTTGCTAAATACTGAGAGTGTGAATGTTGATTTGATAAGCTACTTAACTTTAATAGCTTTACATGTCAGATAATTACCCAGGCTAACAAATATAAAAATGAATATGCAAAAGTCTGACTACTCACATATTAAGTTCTTAAAGTACTTCCTAATCATTAGTCTCATACTTTCCTCCAACTTCAATAAAATTAAATCTAAAAGCTATATCAATTTGGATTTTGTCCCTCTACCTAACTATTACTCTTTGTCAGTATTTCAAAGATATATTTTAATAAATGAAAACTGATTATTTTTGAATTTGTAAAAATTAGTACCTTAATTTGTTTACCCTTAAATGTTTTACTGCATGTATCCTAAGAATAAGAACACTTCCTCAAATAACCACAGTAAGTAATCAAGGTCAGGGAATTTTATATTGATACCTTATAATTATCTAATCTGACTTTAAATTATCTGTCTTTTTTTTTTTTAAAGATTTTATTTATTATTTATTTGACAGAGAGAGATCACAAGTAGACGGAGAGGCAGGCAGAGAGAGAGAGAGAGAGAGGGAAGCAGGCTCCCTGCTGAGCAGAGAGCCCGATGCGGGACTCGATCCCAGGACCCTGAGATCATGACCTGAGCCGAAGGCAGCGGCTTAAACCACTGAGCCACCCAGGCGCCCTAAATTATCTGTCTTAAATATGCTCAAAGAATTAAGGGAAAATACAGACAAAGAACAAAATTAAAATTGGATAATAATATAGGAATGAAATAAGTATATAAAAGAAATAGACATAAAAATATAAACAATCTGAGACTGAAAAATGCAATAAATTAAATGAAAATTTACTAGAACAATTAAACTGCAGATTTAAGCAGGAAGAAGACAGAATCAATGGATTGAAGATAAGACATTTGAAATTACTGAGTTTAAGGACCAAGAGGAAAAAAAAAAAAGAAGAAGTAAAGTGAGCACAGCAGAAGGGACCTATGAAACACTGTCTGGCAGACAAATATACATTATGGGGATCCCAAATGATAAGAGAAAATATAACAGAGAGAAAATTATTATAAAAAATAATAACCAGAAACTCCTTAATTTGATGAAGTTCAATGAATTATAACTAGGATAAACCCAAAGAGACTCACAATGAAACACAGTATAACCAACTTAAGGACAAAGATAGAAAATCTTGAAAGCAACAAGAAAGAAATGACTTATCACATACAAGCAATTTTCAATGAGATTATCAGGGAATTTCTTATATGAAATCTTAGAGTCCAAAAGATAGTAAGACAATGTATTTCAAAGTGCTGAAAGAAAAACAAAGTCAACTTAATATTTTTATCCATCAAAATGCTCTTTAAAAAATGAGGGAGAGGGGCGCCTGGGTGGCTCAGTGGGTTAAAGCCTCTGCCTTTGGCTCAGGTCATGATCTCAGGGTCCTGGGATCGAGCCCCACATCCTGCTCTCTGCTCAGCAGGGAGCCTGCTCCCCTCCTCCCCATCTGTCTCTCTGCCTACTTGTGATCTCTGTTAATTAAATAAATAAAATCTTAAAAAAAAAAGAGGGAGAAATTAAGGCATTTATAGATAAATAATATCTGAGGGAGTCCATAACCAGTTCACCTGGCCTATAAGAAATACTGAAAATCATATTCCTTTATTCCTTTGAGAAAAAGGCACTATCTGATAACTGAAAGACATATGAAACTATAAATAATTCTCTTATTTTTTAAGTTATAAAGATTTCTGATAAAGTAAAATACATGGGCAGATGTAACAGCCAGTACTTTTATAATTTTAGTTTGTAACTCCCTTTCAAAAATATTTTATGGAATTTTAAAAGACAAATACAAAAATATAGGTATAAATTTATGTTATTAAGCAATGTATAAAGCTGTCATTTGTGTTTTGAATAACATAAAGGGTCAATGTAGGTGTCAATTTTTTGTATATGATTGATGTCAATTTTGTATCAATTCATATTTGATTGCTATATCTTTAGGATGTTATATATATATTCCTCCTGGCAACCACACATCTATTCACACAAGCCTATCCACCCCCCTGCACACACCCAAATTCACACACACACACCAATGGATTAAAAAAAGAGGAAATGAAAAAGGAGTCAAAATGTAAAAACATCAGCTGAACACAAAAGACAGTTGATCAAGAAATGGGAGACAAAGGGGTTGCTTGGCTCGCTCAGTCTCAGTCAGTAGAATATTCAAATCTTCATCTTGGAGTTATGCTTAAGCCCTATGTTGGGGTGCAAATATTACTTGAAAATAAAATCTTAAAAACAAAACAAAACAAAACAAGAAACGAGGGATGAAAAGTTGTAAGACATACAGAGAACAAACAGAAACATTATAGAATTCCTTCTTCATCAAAAATTACTTTAATAAATGACAAAATAGTCTTTTATAAAAGAGACCTTATGAGGTCCCTCAGGTGGCAGTTGGTTAATGTCCAACTCTTGAGTTTGGCTCAGGTCATGATCTCATGGTAATGGGATCCATCCATATGTCCTGCTTCATGCTGGAGCAGTTTCTCTCTCCCTCTTCCTCTTCCATCCCTCCAAAACAAAAACAAAAATGAAAAACAAACAAAAAATAAAATAGATAATGTATGAATGAAAAAAAAAAGAATTGAAGACAGAATAGACAGTTCTACAATAACAGTTGAAAGATTAAATAGCTCACTTTTAATACCTGAAAGAATAATCAGGCAGCAGATTCATAAGGAAACAGAATGCTTGAACAATACTTTAGGCCAACAGAATCTAACGGATATATATATATATATATATATATATATATATATATATATACCCTTCCAACAACACCAGGTGACACATTTTTCTCAGTGTCTATAGAATGCATGGACAATATCTTAGGCCACAAAAGAGTTTAATATAAATGATTGAAATCAATCACTAGTATCCTTTCTGCTCACAATAGAATGAAACTAGAAATCGATAGTAGGAATACTAGGAAATTCAGAGAGGATGCAAGATGCTGAAGAGTAAGGTGACCTCATATCATCTGGTCCTTTGAATTTAGCTGGATAGCTGTCAAGACATTCTGAAAACCCAGAAATTCAGTCTAAGATATAAGAAAATATATCTGGAATTCTGTAAGTAGAAAAGTGACTGCTTTTTCAAGGTAGGGCGTGTGGATATGTGAATCTCTGGGCAGATATCAGAAGATAAATGGAGGGGAGAGGGACGCTCCATTAGACTACTGGAAAATGATACAGCCCCAGAGGGCAAAATTGGAACCCTCAGAAATCTGTCCCAGTGAGAGAAAGGGCTGTTCCTGTCTGAAAAGGGCTCAGGGTATGAAAAGGACAGAATCCTAAGTGGATCAGTGTGTTCTCAAGATCCCAGGAGTCACAAAACTAACAGGAATGCCTGAGCTGGTAGAGTGACCAAAGAGTGGGGAAACAGGTTACAGTCAGCAAGCATAGGAGGTGACCCTTAGCTTGGGTCACCAGAATCATCGAGCCTGGATGATTGGATGACTGCTTTCCACCTGAGCACTGTGAAAAGGATAGCAATGCATGGAGAGTCTGCCACTCCCTGTTAGGGACAAAACAAGTGCACCCATGGTTGGGCATCATCTGTCAGGGCTCCAGCCCTGAAAAGGACAATAGAGTGACACTCAGCCATCCCCCAGGAGTGGTGGAGCAGGTACATGCACAAGCCCACAAATGGTTTCAGCCCCAGGGCACACAAAGAGCAGTAACGTGGGTCCCTCAGACTCCCCCTGGGAGGATCACTGTGGGCACACACTGGAGGAGTCTGTGGAGTTTGGCATACACAAAAATGAAAACTGTCCCAATGGGTTTACTGAAGAAGGAGACCCACTATCTTTTGGCTCTGGGCTGGAGATAGGGCACAGCCATTTTTATTGTGATCCTCTTAAGAAGCGAGGAAAGCCTTCAGGGGAAAAAACAAAAACAAAAACAAACAAAACAAACAAACCAACCACATGGAAGACCTGCTTACACTGAGCCCAGCCCCTTGGCAAGGGGCAGTGCAATTCTGCCCAAGCAAAGACACCTGAGAAGCGACAAAGCAGACCCTTCATTCAGAAGACCAACTGGAAGGACAGCTGCAAACTAAGTTACAGATCCCACAAGACTGTAAAACTCTAGTGCTAGGGGAAAATAGTATATAGAACTCAAAGTTTATTTTCTCATGATTTGTTTATCTTTCAGTCTAAAATTTTGCATTTCATTGTTTTCTTTTTTCCTATTTCAACCAGTTTCTTATTTTGTCAACTCTGTATTTTAAGGCTTTTAACTTTTATTTTTTACAACTACATTTTATAGACATAAACTTCATTTTTGGCTTTTTTCCCGAATATATTCAATATTTTACTTGTGTATATATAGATATAAATACATAAAAGTTTGCTGTCTTTTTAATTTTGGGATTTCGTATCTTCTAACACATAGACCAAAACTCACTCAGGAATAAGTGGATCACCCTGCTTTGTCCACCCTGTGAGATTATATTCTCTTCTCCCCTCCTGTTTTTTTTTTTTTTTTCTCTCTCTCTTTTTTTCTTTTTTGTTCTGTTTTGCTTTGTTTTTGTTTGCTTTTCTATTTTGGTTTCTGACTGCTTTGGATTTGTCTAGAGTGTATTTTGCTTGGGCCATGGTGGATATTTTTGGTTCTGTTCACTTGCTCACCCATGTTACTCTTGCAAAAATTAATTAAAGGGAGGAATTCACAACAAAAGAAAGAACCAGAAGTAATATTCTCTGCTACATATTTAGTCAACATGAATATAAATAAGATATCAAAGATGGAATTTAGGATAACAATTATAAAGTTAATAGCTGGACATGAAAAAAAAAAAGGGTAAAAGACAGAGACTCTCTTAATACAGAAATGAGATCTAATCAGACCATAGTTAAAAATGTTATAACTGAAATGCAGTCTAAATCACATGACCTAACATAGGGTGAGTGAGGCAGAAAAGAGAGTAAATGATTTAGAAGACAGACTGACAGGAAGGAAAGAAGTTGAGGAAAAGAGAAAAACAACTAATAGTCCATGAACAAAGAGAAATTAATGATGCCAGAAATGTACCAATGTCAGAATTATTGAGGTGCCTAAGGGCAAAGAAAGAGAGAGATGGCCAGAAAGTATATTTGAGCAAATCATAGCTAAGAACTTCCCTAATCTGGGGAAGGAAACAAATATTCATCTCCAAAAGGCAGAGAGGACCCTTCCCAAAATCAATAAAATAGATCAACACCCTGACGTATAATAGTGAAGTTTGCAAAATTTTAGAGAGAAAAAGAGAATCCCAAGAGCACCTGAAGACAAGAGGCTCCTTACTTACAGAGGGAGGAACATCAGACTAACTTCAAACCTAACCACAGAAACCTGGCAGGCCAGGCTGGCATAATATATTCTGGGTACTCAATGAGAAGAACACGGAGGCAAGAATACTTTATCCAGAAAGGCTGTCATTCAGAATGCAAGGAGAGATAAGGAACTTCCAGGACAGACAGAAACTGAAAGAATATGTGACCATCAAGTTAGCCCTACAAGAAATACTAAGGGGTATCCTGAAAGTGAAAAGAGAGCCCAGGAGGAACATAGACAGGGGGAAAAGCAAAAAATAAAAAACAAAACAAACAAAAACCAAACAAACAAACAAACAACAAAACAAAATGAAACAAAAACCAACCTGAAAAAATCTACAGAAATAGGGACCTTACAAGCAATGCAATGACACTAAATTCATATTTTCCCATAGTTACTATGAATGTAAATGGATTAAATGCTCCAATCAAAAGACACAAAGTATCAGACTGGATAAAAAAGCAACACCCATCAATATGCTATCTACAAAAGACTCATTTTAGACTTAAAGTCACCTCCAGTTTGAAAGTGAGCGTATGGAGAACAATTTACCACACTAGTGGACCTCAAAAGAAAGCTGGGGTAATAATCCTCATATCAGACAAATTTGATTTTAAACCAAAGACTGTAGTAAGGGATGAAGAGGGACACTATATCATATTTAAAGGGTTTATATAACAAGAAGATCTAACAATTATAAATAATTATACCCTCAACATGGGAGCAGCCAATTCTATAAACCAATTAATAACCAAAGTAAAGAAGCACATTGCTAATAATACTTTATTTATAGGGGACTTCAACATCCCACTCACAACAATGGATAGATCATCTAAGCAGAAGATCAACAAAGAAATATTGGCTTTGAATGATACACTGAACCAGATGTACTTCACAGATATATACAGAACATTCCTTCTTAAGCAACAGAATACTCATTCTTCTCAAGTGAACGTGAAACTTTTTCCAGAATAGGTCACATAGCAGGTCACAAATCAGGACTCAACTAATACCAAAAGAATGAGATTATTCCAGGCATATTTTCAGACCACAATGCTTTGAAACATGAACTTAATTACAAGAGGAAATTTGGAAGGAACTCAAACACTTAGAGGTTATAAAGCATCTTATTAAAGGATAAATGTGTCAACCAGGAAATTAAAGAAGAATTTTTAAAAAATCATGGAAAGTAATGGGAATGAAAACCCATCTGTTCAAAACCTTTGGATTACAGCAAAGGTGGTCCTAAGAGGGAAGTACATTACAATACAAGCCTCTGTCAAAAAATTAGAAAAATCTCCAATACAAAAGCAAACCTTACACCTAAAGGGCCTGGGAAAAGTGCAGCAAATGAGGCCTAAACCAAACAAGAGAAGAGAAATAATAAAGATTAGAGCATAAATCAATGAAATAGAAACTAGAAGAGCAGTAAAGTGAAACTAGAAGCTGGTTCTTTGAAAGAATTAATAAGATTGATAAACCTTTGGCCAGACTTATCCAAAAGAAAAGAGAAATGACACAAATTAACAAAATCATGAAGAAAGGGGAGAGATCATAACCAACATCAAGGAAATACAAACAATTGTGAGAACATATTATGAGCAACTGTATGGCAACAAATTAGGCAATCAGGAAGAAATGGATGCATTACTGGAAATTTATAAACTACCAAAACTAAAATAGGAAGAAATAGACAATCTGAACAGACCAATAATCAGAGAGGAAATTGAAGCACTAATCAAAAACCTCCCAAGGCCAAATGGTTTCCCAGGGGAATTCTAGCAAATACTTAGAGAAGAAATAATACTATTTTAATTGAGGCTATTTCAAAAAATAGAAATAGAAGGAAAACTCTCAAACTTGTTCAATGAGGCCAACATTACCATGATCCCAAAACCAAAGACCCAAACAAAAAGTAGAATTTCAGACCACGATCCCTGAAGTACATGGATGCCAAAATACTTACCAAGATACCAGCCAATAGGATCCAATAGTAGATGAAAATGATTATTCACCAAAACCAAGTGGTGTTTATTCCTGGGATATAAGGTTCAAAATTTACAAATCAATCAACATGATAGATCACATTAATAAAAGAAAAGATGAGAACCATATGATTCTCTCATGCAGAAAAAGCATTTGACAAAATGCAGCATTCTTTCTTAATTAAAATTTTTCAAAGTGTAGGGATAGAGAGAACATACCTCAATATCATAAAGCCATCTATGAAAAGCCCACTGCAGGTATCATTCTTAAGGTCAGTTATAGGACAGGGATGCCCACTCTCACCACTATTGTCCAATATAGTATTAGAAGTCCTAGCCTCAGCAATCAGACAACAAAAAGAAATAAAAGGCATCCAAACTGGCAAGGAAGAAGTCAAACCCTCACTCTTTGCAGATGATATGATACTTCACATGGAAAACCCAAAGACTCTACCAAAATCTGCTAGAACTCATAACAATTCAGCAACATGGCAGGATTCAAAATCAATCCACAGATATCATTACATTTCTATACACTAACAATGTTATATGTGACTGAAGAAAGAGAAATCATGGAATTGACCCCATCTATAATTGCACCATAATAATAAGGTACCTAGGAATAAATAGAACCAAGGAGACAAAAGATACTACAGGACATTTATGAAAGAAATTGAGGAAGACATAAAGAGATGATAAAATAATCTATGCTCATGGATTGGAAGAAAAAACATTGTGAAAATGTCTATGCTACCCAGAGTAATCACATTCCATGCAACCCCCATCAAAATACCACTGACATTTTTCACAGAATGGGAACAAAAAATCCTAAGATTTGTATGGAACCAGAAAAGACCTTAAAAGCCAGGAGAATGTTGAAAAAGAAAACCAAACCTGGGGGCATCACAATTCTGCACTTCAAGCTCTATTAAAAGCTATGATCATCAAGACAGCATGACACTGGCCCAAAAAAAAGACACATGGATCAATGGAACACGATAGAAAACCCAGAAATGGACCCTCAACTCTGTGGTCAACTAATCACTGACAATGCAGGAAAGAATATCCAATGGAAAAGACAATCTCTTCAATAAATGATGCTGGGAAAATTGGACAGCCATATGCAGAAGAATGAAACTGGACTATGCTCTAACACCATACACAAAGTTAAACTTAAAGTGGATGAAAGACCTAAATATGTGACAGGAATGCATCAAAATCCTTGAGGAGGGGCACCTGGGTGACTCAGTGGGTTAAGCCTCTGCCTTCAGCTCAGGTCATGATCTCAGGGTCCTGGGATCGAGTCCTGCATCGGGCTTTCTGCTCGGCGGGGAGCCTGCTTCCTCCTCTCTCTCTCTCTGCCTGCCTCTCTTCCTACTTGTGATCTCTCTCTGTCAAATAAATAAATAAAATCCTTAAAAAAAAAATCCTTGAGGAGAACATAGGCCAGAACCTCTTTGACCTTAGCTGCAGCAATTTCTTGCAAGACTCGTCCCTAACAGCAAGGGAAACAAAAGAAAAATGAACTATTGGGACTTCATCAAAATAAAAAGCTTTTGCACAGCAAAGGAAACAGTCACAAAACTAAAAGGCAAACTATGGAATGGGAGAAGATGTTTGCAAATGGCATAGCAGATAAAAGGCTGGTTTCCACGATCTCTAAAGATCTTATCAAATTCAACATCCAAAAAACAAATAATCCAGTCAGGAAAAGGGCAGAAGTCATGAACAGACCTTTCTTCAAAGAAGACCTACAATTGGGGCGCCTGGGTGGCTCAGTGGGTTAAGCCGCTGCCTTCGGCTCAGGTCATGATCTCAGGGTCCTGGGATCGAGTCCCGCATTGGGCTCTCTGCTCAGCAGGGAGCCTGCTCCCTCCTCTCTCTCCGCCTGCCTCTCTCTCTACTTGTGATCTCTCTCTGTCAAATAAATAAATAAAATCTTAAAAAAAAAAAGAAGACCTACAAGTGGCCAATAGACAAATGAAAAATACTCCATATCACTTGTCATTAGGGAAGTACAAATCAAAACCACATTGAGATCTACCTTACACCAGTTAGAATGGCTAAAATCCATAAGATAGGAAACAACAAATGTTGGCAAGGATGTGGAGAAAGGGGAACACTCTTATACTGTTGCTGGGAATTCAAGCTAGTATAGCCATTCTGGCAAACAGTATGGAGGTTTCTCAAGATGTTTAAAATAGAGCTACTCTATGACCCATCAATTACACTACTAGACATTTAACCCAAAGATACAGATGTAGTGAAAACAATGGCGCATCTGCATGTCAATGTTCATAGCAGCAATGTCCACAATAGCCAAACTATGGAAGGAGCTGAGATGGCCTTCAACAGATGAATGAATAAGGAAGATGTGGGTTATATATACAATGGAATATTACTCAGCTATCAGGAAAGATGAATACCCATCCTTTACATTGATGTGGATGGAACAGGAGGGCATTATGCTAAATGAAGTAAGTCAATCAGAGAAAGATAATTATATGATTTCACTCATATGTGTATTAGAAATAGTACAGAGGATCATAGGGGAAGGAAGGGAAAACTGAATGGGAAGAAATCAGAGAAGGAGGCAAACCATGAGAGACTCCTGACTCTGGGAAACAAACTGAGGGTTGTGGAAGGGGAGATGGGTGGGGGGATGTGGTAACTGGGTGATGGGAATTAAGAAGGGTACATGATGTGATGATCACTGGGTGTTATAAGCAACTGATCAATCAATGAACACTGCATCTGAAACTAATGATGTTCTGTATATTTGTTAATTGAATTTAAACAAAACAAAGGGGGACACCTGGGTTGCTCAGTTGGTTAAGCCTCTGCCTTCAGCTCAGGTCATGGTCTCAGGGTCTTGGGATCAAGCTCCACATCGGGCTCTCTGCTAAGCAGAGAGTGCACTTCCCTCTCTCTCTTTGCCTGCCTCTCTGCCTATTTGTGATCTCTCTCTGTCAAATAAATAAATAAAATCTTTAAAAAATTAAATAAATAAATAAATAAAATAACGAAATACTAGGAAATTCACAAATATGTGGAAATTAAACAACACCCTCTTAATCAATAGTTCAAAGAAGAAATCTGAAGAGAAATTAGAAAACACCTTCACAGAAACTAAAGTGAAAACACAACATACCCAAACTTATAAGATGGAGCAAAAGCAGTGCCAAGAAAGAAATTTACAGCTGTAAATGTATGCATTGAAAAAAGAAATATCTCAAATTAATAACCTGACTTTACAATTTAAACAACTAGAGGATGAAGAGCAAACTAAATCAAAAGTTATCAAAGAAAACAGAATAATAAAGATTAAAATGCAAATAAATACAGAATAGTAAAATAGGAGAGAAATTCAACAAAACCCAAAATGGGTTTTTACAAAAGATCAACAAAATTGAAAAACCTCTGGCTACATAAATTAAGGGAAAAAGAGAAGACTTGAATTACTAAAATCACAGAGTAGGGGCATTATCAAAATTTTACAAAAATAAAAATGAGAAAACCAAGAATAATTGTATGTCAGCAGAATGGATATCTTAGATGAAATGGACAAGTTCCAACAAACACATGATCTATCAAAACTGATTGAAGAATAAGTAGAAAGTATGAATCAACCTCTACTAGTAAGAAGATGGAATATTACATAATCATAAACTTCTAAATAAAGAGTTCAGGACCAGATGATTTCACTGGTGAATTCTACCAAATATTTAAAGAATTAATACCAATACTTTTGAAACTGTCCTAAAAGATTGAAAACACTTCTGTAAGGCCAACATTATCCTGATAGCCGATCAAAGACATTAAAAGAAATGAAAATTACAGACCAATATCCCATATGAACATAGATGCCCATGTATTCAACAAAAAGCTAGCAAACTAGTTGCAGCGACATATTAAATGGATTATATCCCATGACCAACTAGGATTTATTTCTGGATAAAAAAATTCAATAAACTAAGAATAAAAGAAAATGTCCTTAATATGATAAATGACATACATAGAACAAACAATCTATGCACACACACAGAACTAACTTTTACTTAGTTATGAAAAATGAAATATTTTCCCTAAAATCAGAAACGAAATGAATATGACCAATTTTGCCATTTCTGTTCAATGTAGCATTGAAAGTTTTAGCAAGAACACTTAGCCAGGGTGAAGAAAGAAAAAGCTACTTTTTAAAAAAAATTCAATAATATGAGCCAGTCTATCTTTTAGCAAATTTGTAAAAAAAGTAACAATAACTGTTAGAAACTTTATAAAATGGGATATTATTTTTACAAAATAATGTGACTGCTGAATGAATTTGTACAAAAAAATAGTCTTGTTTTAAAAACAAAACAGAACAGGTGTGCCTACATGGAACAGTCGTTAAGCATCTGACTCTTGGTTTCAGCTCAGGTCATGATCTCAGGTCACGAGATTGAGCCCTGTATTATCAGTTTGAGTTTCTTTCTCCCTCTTCTTCTGCTCTTCCCCACCATGCGCCCACACGTTCTCTCTCTCTCTCTCGCTCTCTCTCTCATTTTTATTTATTTATTTGAGAGAAAGTGAGAGGAAGAGCATGGGGGAGGGGTAAAGAGACAAGCAGACTCCCTGTTGAATGGGGAGACTGATGTGGCTCTAGATCCCAGAACCCCAGGATTATGACCTGAGCTGAAGCCAGATGCTTAACCAACTCAGCTACCCAGGCACCCCATAAAATAAATAAATAAATCTTGAAAACAGCAACAACAACAACAAAACCCCACAAAAAACCAACAAAATTTAGCATACTTACATATATATGTGTATATAAATGTATTTATATTTTCATAATATGCATTATTCTTTTAATATTATAGATCTTGAAAGTAATATATCTAGGATAAATATATCTAGGATTTTCAAAAATATTACATTATTTGATTAATTAAACTTTTGGGATGCTAAAGCAATAATTCAAGATATGGATACTTATAATTGCTTTAAACCAGGGGACAATAAACTTCTGATTTGGATACCTGTAGGCCAATTCTGACTCACTGCCCTTTTATTTTCAAATACATTTTTATGTGAAGGTAGTCAAACCATCAGTCATGTTGTCTATGGCAATTCTTGTGGAGCAATGGCAGACTTGAAGTGTTGGATCAGAGACAATATGAACAACAAAACTTAAAATGTTTACTCTGGTCCTCAACCAAAAAGGTTTGCAGATGGTATTCCTTAATGTTTTACACTTTAAATTATGACAATTATTTTGGAACAGTTTTAGGTTCAGACTAAACTTGAGCGAATGTAACAGGGATTCAAATCCCCTTTTAAAATCAATATTTATGGGGTATCTGGGTGGCTCAGTGGGTTAAGCCTCTGCCTTCAGCTCAGGTCATAGTCTCAGGGTCCTGGGATCAAGCCCTTGTGTCAGGGTCTCTGATCAGCAGGGAACCTGCTTCCCCCTCTCTTTCTGTCTGCCTCTTTGCCAAATAAATAAATGAAATCTTTAAAAAATACAGTAAAATAAAGTAAATATTTATAAGAGAAAAGTGGGAACAAATTACATATCCATAAAGCTACCACCTAGGTAAATTATACCTTTAAGATGTAAAATGTTAAAAGGGAATTCAGGTTTAATAGAGGATTTATTAATATAAGAAATTATACTTGGCTGTATTAGTGTTTTCTTTGTTACTGTGTTGTGCTGCTGCTTCTGTGCATTAAAGTCATATAGTGGTTGAATGTCTGCTCAATGCCAGTCACAGGATGAGATTCTAGGATCCCAGAGATGAAATGGCACTTAAAGAATTCAGAATAAGGAAAGGGGCAGGGAAATCCACTATGGCAGTGGCTGACAAGAAAGCCTAGATATGGCAAAAGTGGTTACATATAGAAAAAGTTTTAGGTAGGGACAATTTTTAGTGTGTTGACCTGAGTGATTTTTTTAAAAATTTCTTTTTGTTTTTACTTTTATTTCTTTTTTAAATTTTCATTTAAAGTCCAGTTAGTTAACATACAGTGTAGAATTAGTTTCAGGTATACCATATAGTGATTAACACTGCCATACAACACTCAGTGTTCACCACAAATGCATACCTTAACCCTCATCACCAATATCACCCATCCCCCCTCTCTCCTCCTCTCTGGTAACCATCAGTTAATAGTCCTGAATGATCTTTGCATTTGGACAAGACTGCTTTTGAAACCTTTTCTCTTTGGCCCACCTCAGTGATATTGGTCATTGTTAACATATAGGCTGTAACAAAAGATTCTACTGGTCTGCTGGCATTGTCATCTTAGTGACTAAATTAATTTTGTCTTTACCTTCTGCACCTGTGTACACATATGAATATAAGTGGAAGTAGAATAAGGAAAAAATGCTCAAGAGTAAACAAAGCCATCAAAAGCAATTTCAAGCTCTGTGAGATATATCCTTTGAGTGAGTTACTAACTATTGAGGACTATTAACTTGTTTTTAAAACAAGACTGTTTTTTGTACAAATTCATTCAGAGGACTGTTATAAAGCCTGATGCCATAGCAAGCTTGTGATATGGTTTTCAGACAGGATTAATCTCCTCAGAGCACTGGGAAACTTAAAAATTCCTGCCTCCATCCTGCTCAGCCTTTACCGTTAGTTTCCTTCCTCCCTAATCTGTGGCTTACCTGCTCTGCCCAGCCACCAGCCACATGGGCCTTCTTTCTGTTTCTGAAATATGTAAAGTTCCTCTCTCTTAGAATATTTATGCTTCCTGAGGTTTCTCCATATGGTGGCCCCTCTTAGATAGTCTTCTTCCATATTCCTTTTCATCATTTAATCCCCCAGTTCCAGTAAAATTATCCTATTTGCTATATATTGATTTACGTCCTAACTAACTTTTCATTTCTCCTCACTTTAGTCTGAGTTTCATTAGAGTGAGGTCCTCGACAGTGCCTACCTGAAATAGTGCTTTGCATTGAATAAATTCCCAACACCAATTTGGTCATAGAAGGAAGATCTTTTAGGTTATCTACAACAATTTCCTTTTCTCTTTAATAGATGAAGAAACTGTATCTCTTGAATATGTACCCATTCCTGGGTTTTTCACAGTCTTGCACAGAGGACTTCCCATCCTCTAATTCCAGTCGTTCCCTTGCACATCACACTCAGCAGCCTGATCCCATGATCCACTGCCAATTCCACTATAATCTCACATTTTATCAATGAATTTTTTGTGATTTATTTGCCTTTGTAGAAAAGCCATAGAGCCATAGAGTTTCTGCCCTGTACTTTTACTTCCCATATCATTGTTTTTGTGTCTGCTCCCTTATTTGTTATTTTGTCTTCTGGATATAAGTTCTCTTAATGCATTGCTTGCCATAAAGCATTTTCATTATAGTCCTCCCACTACAACCAGAGTCTCTTTTCTACAATACACCAATAAGTATGTACCTTCAGTGCCTATTTTATCAAAGAGGCATATAGCTTCTTTAGGATAATACAAGCATAGCACCTCTGTGGCATGTAAACTCGTCTTCCTAAATTCCCCAGCCTCATTTCTGCTTCATCCCCTGCTCTGCCTCCGTGCACAGTGTGCCTGGTGACTGTGCACAGCTCTCATCTCCAGTGTTTCTCTGTAGTCCCTTTACATGCTCTGCTTTGATGACACCCTTGCCTCTGCTGGAGGCTGACCCAGTTCAAATATAGTGAGATTTGATGAACTTTCTCTGATTTTCATTTAGACTTAGCACTTTCTCCCTTTTTTTTTTTAAACTACTTAAGGTATTCTTTTGGAAAATAAATATCTTCTTATACCAATCAGAAGAAACTCATTTTATAAATAGAGATAAGGGAGGACCCTTCTCTTTAGACTGGAGACTCCGAAGTCCCAGAGCTCTTTTATGGCTTTCCCTGTGGTGTCTTACCTGATGTATGAATTCTCTTCTAGAAGATTTAAAGTTATTTTGAATATATAGCAGTATTTCTAATGCTTTACACATATATACATATTTCTTTAGAAATATAAATATACAAAATATTTTTGTATATATATAATCAGTGACTATATCAGTCACTGAAATATAACAGGAAAATACATATGTTGAACATGAAAAATATAAAACAATAGAAATGAACATTGATTTATAGCTTATAAGTAATGTTTCATAGATTATCATTAAAGTTTCCTCATCCTGTCTTTTATCTTTGAATTCTTGGACACATCTGACATTGTCTATTTTTCCAGCCCTTTAATCTGGGCTGGGATGTGAATATTTTGAATAATAGGGTATAGCAGAAGTGTTCCTCAGATATTTCTGGGCTTAGTCAAAACAAACTTACTGCTTCTACATTGATCTCTGAGTCCTGAGCACCAAGTACGTAGGCTAGTTGCTGTGCTGGGGAGACAACACAGAGATGAAGAGTCTGGCCTTTATCTTTAACCCACAAGGCAATAGATGGAGAGAAAAACTGTTTTCCATGTTCCAGACTGGTCCAGCTGCTGGCAGACAACTGGTAAACTTGTTCTGTTGGTACCATGTGTGGAAGAATCTCCCACTTGAGCCCTTCTCCTATTATGACCCGTAGAATCATGAGATATAAACATAAAACTAAATGATTTTTTTTAAATCATTTAGTTTTTAGGTAGTTTGGTTTTTTGGTCAATTGCTCAGACATTTCCAATTTATAGTAAACAAATTAGGTGTGAAAACACTGAACTATTTCTTAAGGCTATCTATCCAGCCAGCTTGTAGTGAAATACTCTTGCAGCTTCTTCTATCTAAGTTCTGGGCACTTTCTGTACTTTGCAGCATCTGTACTATTTAGATACTTATCTGTTTCTATTTGCCGACATAATATAACACATAGTGGAAATAGAGGAGCATTCTAGTGTAAAGTTCTAGGTGTAATTATAGATACGGTTGCCAGATTTAACAAATGCAAATATAGGTATACAGTTAAATTGGAATTTCAGATAAACAAAGGATTTTTTTTCAAGTATAACTATGCCCTATGTAATATTTAGTATTTACTTACACTAAAAGAAAAATAATGGTTGTTTATCTGATATAAACTTAAATTGATGTCTTGTATTTTATCTAGTAAATCTAAACATAGAGAAAATATTTAGTAGGACTTGGGAAGAATCCTTGAGCTCTGAACTCAATATTCTAACTCATAAAAGGAGGAAATTATTTACCACATAGGAGAATTAAGAAGGTAAAATGAGACTGCTTGAAGGAATTCCTACATTTATGTCTGCCTTAACTTCAATGCTGGGGTAACACTGATTCGACTTTAAACAGTCGCATTCTGATTCTGAATCTTAACCTTTTTTCTGTATATTAGAGCCTCACAAATATACTTTATCATCTTTTTTTTTTTTTCTTCCATGGCTGCTGCATTCAGAAATACATATATTTACTAAGGGTTCACTAAAATCCTGTACTGAGTTTGATAAAATTATATTGAATAATATAAATATGTTCATATATATTTATATTCACTTTCATGTAATACTATTTAATAGCATATAATTTTAACCTTTGAACTAATTCTTGACATTATCAACATTTTGACATGAGAAAACAGAGGTTCATTGAACTGAGGCTACTTGATAAGACCCAAGAGGTAGTAAACACACTTTGAGGAAGAAATGAAAGGAAAAGAGTGTCTTTTGAAATTTCTGCAATACAAAAAGGATAACAAATGCCCATCTTCATATTACTACCTTCCACTTGGAAAAGTCACTTTTTCTTCCCCTTTAAAGAACTCCCATGAGTGAAACTCTTTCAAATGTCTGTTACCAAAAGAAGGATTTTCCAACTTTATCCTATTTTCTGAGACATAATAGGTGAGAAATCATACATTCATAAAAGTCACTGCAAAGAATTTGTGTTGTATAGATAAAAAGGGCTGAAACACTTAATGTTATTTTTCAATAAGCAAACCAACCACTTGAACCAAATATGTTTCCTGGGCACACAGACTTTTGGACAATAAAATTATTTTTAAGGTATAAGTCAGGCCCTTCTTTGCTCATCCAGAATGACAACTTGAATATCTCACTTAATCATGGGCTTTTGAAGATCCATCTGCAAGCATTTAATAAACAGCCAACAAGAGATATATAGTACAATTCAACAATATATAAAACCAGAGCTTTGTGCTTGACAGAAACTGGAAAGAGTGTCTAGTTCAGACTCCCATTTAATAGAAAATAAAATTGAAGTGCATAGAAGTTCACTAAAATAAGGTCACGCCAATCATCAGTGTCAAAGCAAATTAACTTAATGAGTATTCATGAATAATTGCTACATGATTAGTCCAGTGTTAGCAGTTTTGGTGGTCTGGTTTCCTCAGCTTTTTCTTAAGTTTCTAAACTACTCAAATTGCATTTGCAATAAATTTTATGCAGAATGAACATATAGTATTTTTTATTTTAAGCCAGTAGAATAGTCTTATGTATCATCTTTGTACTAGTGTCTCCAGAATCCATAGCTCCAGAGCACCTTTATGAGTTCCAGACCTGTAAACTCTACTCTGAATTTGACACATCCATGTCAGTGTGCCACAGGTGTTTCAAACTAAGCATGCACAAAATTTCTATATCTAGGTTTTCCCATACAACACTCACTCATGAGTTTTGTTTGCCTTTTTTCCCCGAGGGCACTTAGGCACAAAACATAATTAAATTGGATTTAAAGAAGATATTTCCAAATCTCAGGTATAGGTTATTTTTTCCTTCTATTTTGAAGTCCTAGCTTACCTAGTAAGTATGTATTTTCAGAGGGAACAACTCTGCTTTCTTCCTAACCTATTGATGTATTTCCTTTCTGTTCCCAGTGAATCCTAATGTTTCCTAGCCTGATCCTCATAAGAACAATTAGAATCATCTTCATGAAGAGAGGAAAAACAGAGAAGAAAGGTCTAAAGACACCAAATGAGGGGTAGGACAATTCTTACTGAGCCAAGTGCTATTTTTTTTTCTTTTTACATTTCTTTTGCAAATCTGCTGAGTTACATTTACTTAGTTTAGTATTTACTTTATTTCAATGTCTTCTTCCCAGGCACTATATGGAAAAACACAGCCTTACCATTGGGGGAAAAATATACCTTCAAATATGATACTGGCCTAAGGTGCTAATGTGTTTACAGTTGCTATAAATAAACATCATCACACTCATTTACCCAATAAGTATAAAATAATAATATTAAGCCTCCTGGATATTATTTCTCTAACAAAGTAATTGAATTATTTAAAAATTCTGGAGGAAAATAGGTTTGGGATTCAGATGCTTTTTCTGGGAAATTTGGTATTTTGGCCTGGTGCAGTACCAAAACAAAATATATAATATGCAATTTATTGGGTTCCTAAACACTAGGAACTATTATCTTATACAGATTGTATCACTTTATTCACTCTCATAGTGTCTCTTGGGTGAGAGGAAAATATTATCCCCTTCAAAGAGGAGGTAGAGATGGAATCAATAAACAAACCCAAGTTTGTCTTCTCTCAAGGCTATTATTGTTGACCATGGCCTCACTAACCAGGTAGAAATACTACACTCCTAATTGTACAAACATGTAGATACCAACTTCAAGTGATTTCAATGACTTTTACACCAATATATAGATTTGGTAACATTGCAAATCTATGTATTAGAGGACAGGTGACCCAGAGAAATAAGCAAGTCATGGTAGAAGACAGAGCACAACCAAGACACTTAATCAGAGAGGCACTTTAAAGACTCAATCATGGAAACAAAGAAGCCATGAGATGTACAAAAGAGAATATAACTGGAGAGTTTATGGATTTGAGAAAGTTTATTTATTTGAAGGTATATTTTACTTTTTGGTTTTACTCTTTGGAAAAAAGTTTTACTGTTTGGTTTTACTCTTTGGAAATTCCATGAGCCAGTATCATCGTCTCAAAGCCATTCCTCTTGACTTAAAATCTATCAAAGGAAACATTATCTGCTATAATATAAGTACATGTTATCAACATAAGAACATAAAAAATATATTTGTTGATAAAGTTATTTCTTCTAGCTGGATACAAACTAATCTAAGGAACTTAAGCCTACTATGAGATAATCTGATAATCAGGAAATAAATTACATGTTACCTGAACACTCTGACCCATTGTAGGTATTCCCACTACAATATCTGTCATAAGTTGGCATCCATTCTAAGCTAAAACACTTTTGATACTGGGTCTACTCACTAACTCAAAAAGTAACTCTTTTTATTACGAGCTGTTGAATTTCCAGATTACATTTCAATAATAAATCATATTTATGTATTCATTACTTTTTGCCATGCTTTCAAGTGTTTTCCTTTCGAAGCTAGAGATATCCACAGTTTTTATATTGTATTAGTACTTCAAACTTGTTTTTACACATATATACCTGTTTTACAAAAGTTTTCTCTTTTGAGAAATACTAAACAAAGATGATCAAGGCAAGTCCAAGGATTGTACATTTCAAAAAAAAAGTCACAGATTATTTTGGGAACAACTGTTCTGCCCAACTTATTCTCTATGGAAAACTACACTTCTTGATTTGATCTTTTCATGACACAGAACCCAGAGGACTTATTCTGTTGGCTGGGATGCTGATATAATCAACTGGATTTTAGTTTGCTGCTACAAATAAAGGAAAGTCAAATAGCAATGAAATTAAAAGAAAATTATTTAATAAATGCAGGACAACTAAATCTTAGATCCATTTAAAAGGAGAAGTTTGATTAAATCTACTAGGTTAAGAACCTTATTGAGTAGATATACTGGTTGGTGATAAGAATAACATAAAATGGATAGTGGAAAAAGAAGTGATAAATAAAACTATATCTTCATGTAAATTTACAAATAGATAATAAAAATATATATATAATATTATATATATTAACTATATATACATATATATATATACTGATATCTATCTATATATTTTTTCACTCTATTTTTACAAAAAAATTGTCCATAAGGAGCATTATAGACATAAATATGCAATTCATTTCATAGGTATACAGACCACAAAGAGGCTTGGGGCTATCAAAAGTAGACAATTAATCAACTATCACTTGCTTTGGGCTATGAATCTAAAAAAAAAAAAATGCTGGAATTAAATCAGTTTATAGACTATAGCAGAGCTATGTTTTGCATTTTCTGTTTTTTCAGGGAATCTCAGGACTTGAGCAGGTTTAAAATGGTCTTTGACACCAGTCTTTGATTTTTCAAATATAATGTCCAGGGCGCCTGGGTGGCTCAGTGGGTTAAAGCCTCTGCCTTTGGCTCAGGTCATGGTCCCAGGGTCCTGGGATCGAGGCCCGCATCGGGCTCTCTGCTCAGCGGGGAGCCTGCTTCCTCCTCTCTCTCTCTGACTGCCGCTCTGCCTACTTGTGATCTCTCTCTCTGTCAAATAAATAAATAAAATCTTAAAAAAAGAAAAAAAATATAATGTCCAACATACAGGTAAGCACACATACATACTCACAGGTGTACACATACCCACAGACAAATTAGGACCTAAGACTTTATGAGCAGAAGCCAAAAGGAATAGTGGGAAACAGAAATAGATCTGCTAGAACCCCAAATATTGGAACTATTACTATACAATTACATTTTACTCCTGTTTAAAAATAAAACAAATCAAAACAACAAACACAAGAAAACAAGTATAAAATGGAGTCACTTATGCAAAGCCCTATATCAACAAACTGATATTCAACATAATTACAGCATCAGCTCTCCCAAAGATAGAATCTTAAGCCAGTCAATTAGAAATCACTTCATCAGGGGCACCTGGGTGGCTCAGTGGGTTAAAGCCTCTGCCTTCGGCTCAGGTCATGATTTCTGGGTCCTGGGATAGAGCCCCCCATCGGGCTCTCTGCTCAGCAGGGAGCCTGCTCCCCTCTCTCTGCCTGCCTCTCTGCCTACTTGTGATCTCTGTCAAATAAATAAATAAAATCTTAAAAAAAAAAGAAAGAAATCACTTCATCAGTACTAGGTAGGCAATCTGTTTGATAGACCCCCAAAGTGATCTTACAATAATCAACCTGACTTTTGTTGAGTATAATCTTCCTGATAGACCCCTGACGTCCTCTAAAGGAAATTTATCTTTCAATAAACAACCTGACTTTTGGGGGCGCCTGGGTGGCTCAGTGGGTTAAGCCGCTGCCTTCGGCTCAGGTCATGATCTCGGAGTCCTGGGATCGAGCCCCGCATCGGGCTCTCTGCTCAGCAGGGAGCCTGCTTCCTCCTCTCTCTCTGCCTGCCTCTCTGCCTGCTTGTGATCTCTCTGTCAAATAAATAAATAAATAAATAAATAAATAAATTTAAAAAAAACAACTTGACTTTTGTTGAGTATAACTTCTTTGCTGCCATTTTTTTCTGCCTATGAACGTCTTTCATTTGCTACTTGTTTCTATTTGCCCCACACGATGCTGCCTGATTCAAATCAATTTCTGCTCAAATTAACTAAAAAAATGTAATATGCCTCAGTTTATTTTTTTAATATTCCTTCCAATATAATAAAGTCACACTTTTTTAAAGTTTCAGAAGGAATAAAAACTATAAATATTTGATATTGATTTTTAAAAAAATATATACACAGAACTTTTACATTTTTAATTTCTTACATTGTGTAACAGTAGAAGTGGCAAACTGAAGAAAAAATTGTGACCTAGAAGATAGGTCAGGAGGTGCTATCAAGAGTGAACCAGATAAAGGAAATGATGAAATGTGTAGAAATAAACATAAAGAACATAGAGAATAGAATGACGAGGTATAACAAACAATTAATTGAAGTTTCAGAGGAGAGAAAAAGAGATGGACAAAGGGAATATTTTAAGAAAAAATAGCTGAGAAATTTAAAGAATTCACTTCAGACATTAATTTACATAGTCAAGATGACAAGAAAATCTCAAGGATATATATGTTAAATATAAATATAATATTATAGTAAATATTATATAATATATAATGTGAAATATATTTATATATATATACATATATATATAAAATTTATTTTAGAGAAAGAGAGAGCACTCATATGTGTGTACATGCACAAGCAGGGGAGGGTTAGAGAGAGAGAAGGAGAGAATCTTGAATGGACTCCACACTGAACACAGAGCCCAATGCAGGGCTTGATCTGAAGACCTCAAGGATCTAGGTATACACACACACACACACACACACACACACACACACACATATATATACATATGAATTAAATATATATGAAATAAATGAATTTTAAAAAGATTAATTTTTTTAAATTCATTTTAAACATGTAATTGTGAAAGTGTAAAAACAAAACAAAATTAAAGACACAGAAAAATAAAGCAATTTCAACCTGAACAAAAGTGAGAGATTAACTAAAGGAAAGACAGACTTATACTAAATTCTCAACAACAGTAATCGAGGTCATAAGGCAATAAAATGATGTCATTTATATGGGGGAAGTAAAGCCATCCCAAATTATAACTATACCATAAAGAAAGAAAAAAATTCAAAAATGAAAGCAAAATAAAGACTTTATCAAACAGTTGAAACTGAGGATGTTTGCCACCAGCAGAATAACAGAAAAGAAGTACAAAGGTTTTCTTCAGGCAAAAGGACAATGAATCCAGAGTGAAGGTCAGAGTTGTAAGAGGGAGTGAAGATAAAACAAATTTGTGGTTATCTTTAAGTGAAATTTGTATAAAGCAACAACAATATAATATTGGCTTTAAAAAATTCATTGAAATGGAATTCAACTGCACTATAACAACACATCCTAAGAGAAAAAGTTCAATTATAATAGTCTAAAGCCCTGAATTTTCAGTGAGAAAGATTAATATGTCCATTAATGAAAATTTTTAAAGATTTTTAAATTTATTTATTTGAAAGAGAGAGAAAGAGAGCATGAACAAGAGATGGGCAGAGAGAAAGAGACAAGCAAACCACGCTGAGCAGGAATCCTGAGTTGGAGCTCCATCCCAGGACCCTGAGTTCATGACCTCAGCCAAAGCCAGACGCTTAACCAACTGAGCCACCGAGGTACCCCAACAAACTTTCTTAAGTCAAGTCTCCATTTTGAAAATTCCAAGATAGCCATTCAAATATATGAATAAATATGTTATAAAATAAGTAAACTGCATTCATTCTAAGAGAGAGAGGAGCACCTGGGTGGCTCAGTTGGTAGAGCCTCCAATTCTTGGTTTCAGCTCCAGTTATTGTCTCAGGGTTGTGGGATTAAGCCGTATGTTAGGCTCCATGCTCAGTGTGAAGTCTGCTTAAGATTCTCTCCCTCTCTGCCTGCCCTTACCCCAACTTGTGTTCTCTATATATGTAAAATAAATGAATAACATCTTTAAAAAAGAGAGAAAAAAAGCAAATACAAAATAATTAAGTTAAATAAAAAAATGACAGGAAAGAAGTGAGAGGGGCCCAAAGAATAAACAGGACAATTAAAACTTATAAGTAATTATATAAAGTATAAATGGATAAACTCTGGTGACAAAATAAATCTTAGTAGACTAGGTGAACATCAAACCATAATATTCTATTTATAAAAGATGACTGTATAATTGCCAAAAGTAATACTTAACAAACTAGACAAAAGCATGTGAGTGTAACTGTATTAATATTAGACAAAGCAGACTTTCAGAGAAAAGCAATACTACAAGTGACAATCACTTTATAATTGTAGGATGATAATTTTAAATGTGTGCATATCTAATTATATGGTCTCAAAAATGTAAAGCAAATATTGACTGATACATCTACATTAGCTCACAATAACTCTCTAGGTACTTATTTGGAAAAGCAGAGAAAATGCAATAAGTGGGGGCACCTGGGTGCCTCAGTTGGTTAAGCAACTGCCTTTGGCTAGGGTGATGATTCTGGAGTCCTGGGATCGAGTCCCACATCGGACTCCTCCCTGCCCAGCAGGGAGTCTGCTTCTCCCTGTGACCTTTCCCCTCTCATGCTCTGTCTCTCTGTCTCAAATAAATAAATAAAATCATTTTAAAAAAATGCAATAAGGGTAGAGAATTAACACAAATAGAAAATATGAATTAAAACGTGAAATTTAGAGCTCAAAAACTGGATTAAAATTATGTCATTTTTTTTCTGGCAATAACGCAAAAATGCTGGAAATCAATAGCAAAGGTGTAAAGGTTAACCAAAGTTATGTTCAGATGTTATAACTTATAAATCAATCATGTGCCAAACACAGTTATATTGAAAATTGGAAAATTATCAGTGATTAACAAACTGAATAATTTATGCTGAAAAACTGCATTTAAAGAATAACAAACAAGGGGCACCTGGGTGGGTCTGTGGGTTAAAGCCTCTGACTTTGGCTTGGGTCATACCCCACATCAAGCCCCACATCAGGCTCTCTGCTCAGCAGGCAGCCTGCTTCCTCCTCTCTCTCTGCCTGCCTCTCTGCCTACTTGTGATCTCTGTCTGTCAAATAAATAAATAAAATCTAAAAAAAAAAAAAAAAAGAAGAAGAAGAAGAAGAAGAAATGAGGGGTGCCTGGGTCCCTCAGTTGCTTAAGTATCTGACTCTTGATTTTGGCCCAGACGATGATCTCAGAGTCATGAGATTGAACCTCACATCTTGGATCCATGCTGATCATGGAGATTGCTTGGGAATGTTTCTCCATGCTTCCCCCTTTCCTCCTCGTTACTTGATCTCTCTCTTTCTGGAAAAAAAGAAAGAAAGAAAGAAAGAAAGAAAGAAAGAAAGAAAGAAAGAAAGAAAGAAAGAAAGAAAGAAAGAAAGAAAGAAAGAAAGGAAGAAGGAAAGAAAGAAGGAAAGAAAGAAAAGAAAAAAGGAGTAAATAAAAAATAATATTTTTTTTAAAAAGCAAAAAATGTGATTAATGATATAGTTAGAATAAAACATACAGCCTTTGTTAGAAACAAAGAATATGGAGCACCTGTGTGGCTCAGTCAGTTAAATGGCTGCCTTTGGTTCAGGTCATGATCCCAGGGTACTGGGATTGAGCCCCACATTGGAATTCCTCCTCAGTGGAGAGCCTGCTTCTCCTGCTACCTCTGCCTGTCACTCTGCCTACGTGCTCTCTCTCTCTTTCTCTCTAAATCTTTGTCAAGGCAAAAAAAAAAAAATTAAATTTAAAAAAACAAAGAAAACCAATGATGATACTAATAATAAATTATCGCCCCAAAACTACCAAAAATTAGCAAAATAAAACAAAAAGGAAGATATTAGTAAAGTAACATAAAACATGATATTTAGAGGGAATCTATAAATATGAAAGTTAATTTTTCAAGGGATTATCATAACTGATACATCAAAAGCCTGACTGATCAAAATAAAGAGGGGAAAGAGAGACAGAAACAGAGAGAGAAGAAAAAATAAAAGTAAAATTAATCAACATCAAGGATTAAAATTACAATACCACTCCAGTTCTACAGAATTAAAAATCATCAGAGGAAGATATTATAAATAAATCTATAACAAAATATGCAAATGTTTATTAAATGTTCAAGTTGCCAGAATCATATCATTTATCAAAATTGACATGAAAAGATAGAGAAATCCTGAATAGTCATATAATAATTGAAATTATTGATTTATTAATGAAAATCTTTCCATATGGTTTTTCAGCCCTACCTGACTTTATTAAGTGAAACCATCAAATTGTAAAGTGATAAATTAATCTTAAACTATTTTTTAAAAAATTTATTTTCAGTGTACCAGAATTCATTGTTTATGTACCACACCCAGTGTTCCATGCAATATGTCCCCTCCATAATACCCACCACTAGGCTCACCCAACCTCCCACCCCCCACCCCTTCAAAACCCTCAGATTGTTTTTCAGAATCTATAGTCTCTCATGGTTTTTCCCCCCCTCCAATTTCCCCCAACTCCCTTCTCCTCTCCATCTCCCCATGTTCTCCATGTTATTTCTTATGCTCCACAAATAAGTGATTAAAAGATTTTATTTATTTATTTGTCAGAGAGAAAGAGTACAAGCAAGGGGAAGTGGCAGGGAGTGGGAGAAGGAAGCTCCCCACTTAACAAGGAGCCAGATGCAGGACTTGATCCAATGACTCTGGGATCATGACTTGAGATGAAGGCAGATGCTTAACTGACTAAGACACCCAGGCATACCCTTAAACTAATTCTTCTAAGAGTGGGGGTAAAAAAAAAGTATTCTTTAAATCCTTTTATGAAACTAATAATGCTTAAAATAAAAATCACAAAATCAGCATGAAAAATAGACAAATTATTGGCCAATCTTATTATTGAAAAAGTATTTTAAAATTCTAAACAAAATATTAGCCAATGAAATGTATTAATATATAAAAATAGAATAAGATATTCATCAAGTTGATTTTATATCAGGAATTCAAAATTTGTTAGAAATATAATTGATGGATTTTTCTGTGATAACAAATTGAGGAGATTTTTAAAAAGATTTTATTTATTTGAGAGTAAAAGAGAAAGATACAGAACACAAACAGGTGGAGGGACTGAGGGGGAGGCAGAAGCAGACTCCCCACTGAGCGGGGATCCTGACATGGGACTCAATCCCAGGACTCCAGAATCATGACTTGAACTGAAGACAGGTTAGTTTAACCAACTGAGCTACCCAGGCACCCATATTAAGGAAATATTTTTATGAACATTAAAATAGATGCAGAAACCTTTCTGATAAAAAAGCATCTATTCATGACTTAAAAATTATTCAGAAAATCAGGAACCAAAAGGAGTCTTATCTATATGATAAGAGTATATAAAAATGTACAACAAACATCACACTTAATGATGAAATGATGAAACCATTTCCTTTTAGATTACAGTGAAACCAGCTGCCTGCCATGACGACACTTATTTCACATTGTATTAGAGATCAGAGCCAGTGTAGTAGGTAAATAAGTGAACTAAAACTAAAATAGTTGGGAAAGAAAAAAAAATTAAATTTTTATTATTCATAAATAATATGAGTATGTGAAAACTAAAAGTATAGAGACAAAAGTACTAAGTTGGTGAGTTTAGCAATTTTTCTAGATAAAATATATAAAAATTAACAACAAAGATAACATTCAGTATAGAATCAAAAATATTACATGTCTAAAAATAAGTATAAAAAACTATTTTATTTTATTTATTTATTTTTTAAAGATTTTATTTATTTATTTGACAGAGAGAGATCACAAGCAGGCAGAGAGGCAGGCAGAGAGAGAGGAGGAAGCAGACTCCCTGCTGAGCAGAGAGCCCGATGCGGGGCTCGATCCCAGGACCCTGAGATCATGACCTGAGCCGAAGGCAGCGGCTTAACCCACTGAGCCACCCAGGCGCCCCTAAAAAACTATTTTAAATTAAACTATCACAAATTGATTAATTGATTCAAAACAATCTTAATAAAAATCCCAATAAGATTACAGATCTCACCCTCTTCCCCTCAACACATCATGAGTATGAAGTGTGATTGAGAAATAAAACCTCTGCAGTTCTTTGTTATTGCAGGAAACTTACTTCAACGCTCCACTCCCTAGTGATACACTGTGGTATAATTAAGTATGGGAAAGGACCATGGGTCTTGTCAGTTCACTTAAAAAAAAACACAACAAAATTTGAATTATCTGCCAGATGCTAGTCATTTTGCTTTAAATTATGCATACTGGCTTTAGCATTTAATACAAATGTGATTTAGGATAAAATTATTTAATTTATTTAAATTCCTGCCATTATTAAAAAAAATAGTTTGCTTGTGTGTGTCTGTAAACTCAGATAAAGATTAATTTACCATATAATTAATTGACTCAAATGGCATACTTTTGAGAATGAGCACAAATACCATTATAAAACATGTTGGTATAATTGCCTGTATTAGTGAGCCTAATTAGAGAACATGATATAAAGCGCCTGGCACTTGAACAAGTATTTGAACCCCTATTACATCCACTTATGTGACAGGAAGCAGGATGGACAATGAAGCATAGTCTTTCACTTAAATATTTGCAGTATGTGAAACTACAGGATTCATCTCTTGGGCAGTTGCTTCAGGTATACAAAACCACTGGAAAAAAGTTTCAAAGACAGTAGGTTGAAACTATTAACCACTTAATATGAATGCATTTATAAAAAAAAAGACCACTTGTAGAAATGAGGTACAAAATGAAGAATGAGTTGTTGTAGACAAAGCAGAAAGAAAATTCAGAAAGGTGCAAACTTGGGAGTAGGGAAGTGTAAGAGCTTGTTTTATACCTATGGAGGGGTATGGGAAGCCTTAGGGTCTCATTGTGCTGGAGACTGAAGGGTCAGAGAGTCATTCAAGTCTGTTGAAGGAATAGGATGCAGATTAACACCTTTAAGTGGTTCTGATCTTAGTACTGGATGTGGTCTTTGAGGGTTAATATTATGCAGTTAAAGGGAATAACATTGGTTAATTCTCTAACTTGCAGTGCTTGGTGTTTTATATACATTATTTATTTAAATTTTTGCAATGACACTGTATATTCTAATTTTATAGGTGAGGAAATCAAATTTTAAAAAGATCTTCTGACATGTCCAAGACCACACACAGTTTAATAGCTGGAGGAGGTGGGATTTCAAACTAGGTCTCTCTTTCTAAGGCTGTGTTCACACATCTACCTGAGAAAGTGGTAACACCTAG